>NC_056734.1:314568077-314658077 GCF_019279795.1 Protopterus annectens
TATGTATATGTGTATATATCTATATAGGTATATGGATAATTATATATACATGTATGTTCACCATATGTCCAGAACATAGAGTAGAGTCCTACCTCAGCCCCAATAGTCCCAACCTCTTAGTGCAAGGGGATGTCAGGTATGTATTGCAGGTATATATGTAGACTGTTACTACTGTAATAGAGGTTGACCTAACAGACATGTTGTGTGTGGGAGGTCACATCTGCTTGTAACATGTGCACCACTGGCTACTGACATACATCCTAAGGACATCATAGTACAGTACCACTGCTAGCACAGTAATGATCCTGTGGAATACAGCAGAGATATGGTCAATAAATGTGGGCAGTCTGACACACTTTAGTCAGTCCAGAGGTATACACAGAACCCCTTAGTGCAAGACATGTGGACCAAGCCTGACAATGTGGATGTTAACAGCCATGTAGATGGGTATATCACGTAAATACTGGTATACATTTGCCCCCATACATTATGCATTCACACATCCCTGTCTGTCCTGACACATAATAACCACTGGTACAGAGGTGACATGGCCACATACTACCCACTAGTTAGTGACCTACATCTGTACAGCATGCCACTACTTTGTCAGAAATACATGTCTGTTATGGTAGCCTGGCAGCAGTACATCTGGCAAGTATTTGGACATAACATCACACTGAGTAAGCACACTAAGCTGCTAGGCATGTAACAAAGCACTGTGCAGGCTACAGGCAGACTGCTACAACACTGAGCTACATTTCTTATGGGGGACTAGACATGTACCTACATATATAGCAGGCTCTACAGGCATATCCCAGCACAGAGTAACAGAGATCTGTGTGAAAGTGCATAACCACAACCAATGTGAACACAGTCACAGCCACATATGGTAAGCTAGCTTAATATTACAGTATATGGGCTATCTGATCAACATCATCCTCATATGTGCCACTCACACACTATCCCTACATATACTGGGCCACTACACAGTGTGGTCCAATGCCTGTCTGAGGTATGGGACATGTGTGTGTTTGGCCGTACAAACATGTAAGCCGATAGGGTAACATACACTGGAGCAGCATGTAACATCAGATAGAACAGGACCAAGAACAATGACATCTACCACAGTCTGTACACATGCCAAGGTACATCATCACAATACACACACTGTTGACAATCACCATAAGTACACAGACCTCAGTCCTGTACACACAACCACAGAATGCCCAGGTTATGTCCTCAAATATAACCCCTACTATACATAACATGTTTAGCAGTCTTATATCTCACTGGCTTGTTATCAAATATGATGTGAATAAATAATGGTGTACAGAACAGATGCACCTCTTACTGCGTGACATATGTACAATTGTTGATAGAGTTGTGGCTGGAGGCACAAACACAGGGCCAATATTGACATGTTGCTGTGATAACCTCATACATTTACTGCTGTAACAGGGTTTGTTGTGACATATGTCCTATGAGGGATATGAAGTCAGTAACTCTTATGGTTGTCACCACGTACTGACTGCAATCCTCAGAGTATGCTTCTACAGTTCTCAGATAGGTGCTCTGTGAGTAACACAAGAAACAAAAGGCACCACATACTGCCTAGTCTGCAAATGACCCTACAGCTGGGGGTTTCCTCAAAAACATAGCACTGCCATGACAGGTATTAAAACATGTGGCCCAGTCATATCCGCACACACCCTGTTAAACTGACATTACTCCAAATGCAGAATAGCAACACTTACATTCTGTAGTCATGTCAGGCATATCCTCCTCCTGTGTGTTGGCCTGTTTCTGCAGTATATGTTGTTAGAGTTAAATCTCTAATCCATCTGTGATGCTCTTTGCCTAACACCAGATCTAGGTCCTGCTCACAGTGAATGAAAAGGCTCAACACCAACATGATGTTCCTAGATATTGGAGTGTGCTTCCTTGCAATTGGCTATGGGAATGTTACTACAGCTAATCCACATGTAATCAGCTAGAGGAGGGCTGCAATTTGTGCAGAGGCCATCAACTGATCATGAGCATCACTTACAAAACACATGCTGCTGCCTAAGCAAAGCAGGTGTAGTTCTCCACATCCACCAGAGAGGGAGTGAGAGAGGCAGACTGAGACAAAGTAAGTCAGGGGGTGGAAGAGTAAAACCTAGGCATGTTTGTGTCGCTCACCTACCAGTACAGGGTATCAAACCTCTGACAGACTATGTATTGCTATCACATGTCTATGCAGTTATTGCATGCACCACATAAATTACGTTTTGAGGAGCTGTCCAAACATTTATGTGATGGTGAGTGACATCTGCAACAGTGTTATAGGTTCATAGGTTAGTACTAAGTTAACTGCCCTTGCGAGCCATTTTAAGCCTAGCCAATTATCCCTTGTGCAACTCAAACCCTGCACCTTGTGTTTGTAAGGCAAACACTTTAACCATTACGCCACCCTGATATGGTAGGTGTAGTACACGTGCCTGTCAACATGAACAGGTGTCAGTATCAACACAGCCACACTCTCTCAGGGACTCACACACATTAACACACTTGGCAGGGTCAGGAATACTTTTCCTAAATAGATAGTTTGCCACAATACAGTATTGTGCAGGTATCACATGCACCACAGGGGTTATCAGGAGGTTATATGGGCAAAGGGTATGTTAAGGTGTCTGACATCAAGCAGCATGCTTCAGTATGCCAATGGGGGTTGTACTGAGTGTGAATGTGGTCGAAAGATTCATACACCACACACGCAGACACAGGGTGCCAGTACTGACATGCATGCGTGTAGTGCTTCAAGGGTGTGTAGTGGTTGACTGTGCCAGAAGGATATACAAGGTTAGATGAAGGGTATACCTTGGCATCAGGCCACATGACAATGGTCTGCAGTGTGGCTCAGGAGTGTAGTGTCTGTATTGGCCCACACAAGTGGGTATTGTATTCATCATCCAGTCACCTGGGTAACTATTGTGAATGGCCATTGCTGTGCAATGTTTGCCATGTATGTGTTCTTTAGTCCATGACATGAACACTTTCTGGAATGTGCATACATCCCACATGCATGTACAGTGACATGTGAAACTGTACCTGGGGTGTCTGGCCCATGTTGTGTACAAAGATTGTTATCATCAGATGTGCCCGTCCTGGCCTCATCTGTCGGGAACAGGTGTGGACAGCAGGTTGACCCTGTACCCACATTGATAGCATGATACATGTATTCCCTGGTGTCAGTGGCATCTGTCCATACAGGGCATGTGTATAAGTCATAGTATGTCCTTTGTGGGTCACATTTGATGGCACCACAGGTGTTGCAGGTGTCCAGTGGAGAACATAGTGAAGGCACACTGTCTGCATGCACATGCATATTGTACTGATAGACAGGGTGCCGTGCCCTCTATAGTCCACTGCAATCACACCATGGTTACTATCTCTGGTCAGTATGAAGGGTACTACCAACATAGCGGTTGTTGCCTAGGCAAGTGTGTTTGTGTATGAGGCATGGGTTGATAGGGTTCTCTGTGTAATACAAGGGTTGCTAACTTTGTTCACCAGGACTTGATGTCACATATAAGAGTATGGATTGCCACCCCAGCCTCTCAGCTATTTCACATCTGTTATCATTGTAAGGTGCACATTGTGACATATAATAGGGCCACCATATAAGGAATTTGCAAAACCTGCTCCACAATGAGTCCAGTTGTTACACACTCGCAGCCACCTCCACCTAGGATATGAATGACAAACACACATTACTGACACTCTTGCTATGTCTGGGATTAGAACTCTTACCTAACTAGCTTGTTACACTATAGCATTATGCAGTTATAGAACGCACTATGGAGATTACTGGAGTACTCCTTTCCCAAAGGTGTATTTCTCTGGGTATGACATCAGAAGGCTTGCCAAAGAAGGTCATTGGAGTTTATAGTGACTGTGAATGGTCTCAAAAGCAATGCACCCTACACAGACAAGGACACACACACAAACATCCACACTTGCCTTGTGTGGGAATAGAACCCCTACCAAAGCACTATATCATACGACAGCCTTACGCTGTTATAGGATGCACCACAGAGATTACTAAGCTACTTCTTTCCCAAAGGTGTATTTCACAGTGAATGACATCAGCAGGCTTGCCAAAGTAGGGCATTTGAATTGTAGTGAGTGTGACTAGCCTGAAAAGCATTGCTCCCTACCCAGACAAAGAAACACACACACAAACATCCACACTTGCCATGTGTGGCAATAGAACCCCTATCAAAGTACTATATCACACTACAGCATTACACTATTACAGGATGCACCACAGAGATTAATAGGCTACTTTTTTCCCATATATGTATTTCACAGTAAATGACATCAGCAGGCTTGCCAAAGTAGGGCATTTGAATTGTAGTGAGTGTGACTAGCCTAAAAAGCATTGCACAGACATAGACACACACAAACACAGTTGCCATGTGATTCCTATGTATCTAGTTTATCACACTACAGCATTATGCAGTTTTAGAATGTGCCACAGAGATTACTGGACTACTCTCTTCCCAAAGGTGTATTTCAAAGTGGATGACATCAGCAGACTTGTCATAGTAGGGCTATGGGGAGGGCAGTGTGTGTGCATAGGCCATAACCCATTCATCTAGAGGTTGACGCACCACATGCAGGCACATGTAGGTTTATATTCCACAGGTACATGTATACAACTGCTAGATGACTACTGCCTTGTACAGTCATTTTGCACAGCTAGCACTTACACCACAGAGTCTGTACTGCTGACAGATACCAGTGGCTAATTTCTACAGTGAGTGACATTTACATATCATGTGGTTGTAGCCATTTGGCTGTGTACTGGGTGGGGCAGGCCTCATGATGGAAGGCTCTTTGTCACTGCCACTCTCTTCCACACATCTATGCATGTCTATTTTTGGCATATTATAGTGTGTTGTCCTTGAATGTATGTCTGTATTCCTATCCAATGTGTGCGCAAAGCATGACTGGTGCATACTGAGGAGTGTATGCACTAACATCTGCAACTGTCAGATATGTATGGTCCACTGCTGTTTGCAGACATGGGCTTAAGTGTGAAAGCATGCCCAGTATGACATTTCAATATGTTGTTGTCTGACATTGCCTTCATTTCTCTAAGTGTGTGAGCATGCCCAGTATGCCCTTCTGTATTGAATGTGTGGAACCATTCCAGGTAGTTTGTACTCCAGTGCAGACCTTTGTCGTTCTACACCTACAGGTAGCAAACTGTTTCTGCAGGATATCTATAGATCAGTTGGCAACATGGAGTCAAACTGTGCAAGGGATAGTGTGTACTGTAGGTGGTTGTGTCTGTGGTCCTTCTGCTACATGGTACTGGTGTTAGCAGAGATATTCAGACATATGTACTGTTATACATTGTGATGTTTTATCTCCTCAAGTACTGTCAGGTGGACATTCTTGCTCACAGTGATGTCCTGGGGAACAAGGGTGAATGCAGATGTGTCCTGTATTGTGGGCAAACACCTACAAATTCATGGAGAGTTATGCCATTCTGGATGGGGAGCTGCAGACACTTGTTGCTGGGTCTGTGTATCCAGTTCAGCACCTTGGTACAGTGCTGGCAGAGGATCCCATACTTGCACATCCATCAACATGACAGTATGGCCTTATTTTGTTGTGACAATACCTCGCAGCTGTACAGATTCACACAGGTTACCCAGAGGCAGGGGTCATAAGTCTGGACATTACCCCTATTGTGGTGTATGGGCAGGTTTGTAGCCACCCATTTATGTGTTTGGAGCCAGGAATAGTATGTGCACATGGTTGTGTGTCGTATCTTGCACATTCCATGCTGCCCATGCTCTCATCCCCCCTCTATTATTCTATCCTCTTCCATACATTATGCATACATTCTCTGATACTTTCCCTAAGATTATAACCTCATCATAGCTGTGTTTTGGTGTTGGTCCACTGTTCATGCAGTGGGACATGTTACTGTGGTTTGTCCACATGGCCTTGCATATGGCTTATGTGGAGTGTGTTATGTTGTTATTTGGGTGTCCATGACAAAACATGCATTTGCAGTACGTGTGAGACACAGGCCTTTGGCAGAGGCCTGTAGGCAATTTGGTGGTGATGCAGGCCAGCTGTGGCAGACTGTTGCATTATGTCAGTCCTACAGTCCCAGACCGCCATACAGTATATTCCCCTGAGGTGACAGGGTAGGTGTGCTAGGTGTTCATGCCAATACTTTCTATCAGTATTGATCAAGTGGTGTGGATGCTCACAGGGTGCTACTTACAGCTAGGGACACACCTGCATGGGACACCTGCACTGCATGCTGCATTCTTTCACTATTGCCATACACAGGTGGGGGTCATATTGTACCCAATCCCAGCAGCAGGGATATGACCAGAGAGGTACCTTTGGGTTGTGTTTGGGTGAGCTGGGTGCATGTGTGCTATGGACACTACTTGCATCTGACTCACAGATATGCATGGGGCATTCCAGTTGTGCTGGCTTGTGCAGTTACATCATCTGTTTCTCAATACATAAGTCCTATCACCTTTGTGATCTGCAAGTGTTCGGCCAGATTACACCGGTATTCCCTACTACAGGCCCAGATAATGTGATGCATACCTGTATGTACAATTCCAAGGGTGTGTCCATTTCACATTTACACATTCTATACTGTATGTCTGGAGTACTTTTCACTGTGTAGTGTTTGTATAGCTAGCCCAACAGCCATGCCATGTCCATCTTTCAGATGGTGACACATATTACCACCATACATTTACAATGGCTTACTGCTAGCATGTGTTATATTGGGGGGAATTGTCTTTGGAACTGCAGTTGTGAGGACTTGGCCCTGTCATCAGCAGTAGTGGGCAATGGCCACCAGGTCAAACCTCAACCTGCATGCATACTGACCACTCTCACACAATATGAAACACACACCAACCTAACATACACATACCGGCATATTGTACAAATGCTACAATCTATCCAGCAACTTTGGCCACCTCTGAGCATCTCTGCTCCACTGCTATTATACCTACACATACATGTTACTACATGTCTACATCAGATTGGGGGGGGGCACATCTGACTGTTACTACATTTCTACATAGGATTTGGGGGGGCACACCTGACTATTACAATGTGTGTACATTGGTTCGGGGGGGCACACCAGACCATTTCTACTTTTCTACATAGGATTGGGGGACACACCTGAGTGTTACTACATGTCTACATAGGATTCTGGGAGGGCACACCTGACTGTTTCTACATTGCTACACAGGATTGGCGGGGCACACCTGACTGTTACTACATTTCCACATAGGATTGGGGGGGCACACCTGACTGTTACTACATGTCTACATGGGATTGGGAGGGCACACCTGACTGTTACTACATGGCTACACAGGATATGGGGGGGGCACACCTGACTGTTTATACATTGCTACACAGGATTGGGGGGGGGCACACCTGACACTTGTACACATTTGCTATGACTGTATTGGTATGTTAGGTACTCCATTTAATTCTGTTTTCTAACCTATCATGTTAACTAGAGGCATATCAATGTACTACAGGTCTTAGGTTTGATTGCCCTACATACTAGTTTCTGACTTCCTACCCTTCATAACTAATATCCCGCTGCCTGACCTGATGTGGACTGTCTGTGTAGACCTGGGGGGGAGGTTACCCATAGGCATCATTCAGAGGCCTTAGCACATCCTTTGTTTGTGTTTGTCTACACCTGTCCTGCTGGCTGAGACTGCTGTTGGGTATGTGAACCTCCCTGACTGGTATGTGTGTGTCATATGGACACACATGTGGCCCAGCACATTTCCTGCAGTGGGTTTTGTCACCATGTGTAGTACTGGCTACTATGATGACACCAGTATTAGTTACAGATCTCTTGCTGCTACTACAGGTGTCTACTATCTGCTGGCATCCCATTCAGCCACCCAATTCCCTTGCATGCTCACATCCATACCATTGATTCAGGTAACAACACATACTACTCCATTCAGCAATTGGTAAAGAGAGTGACTTACCTTGTGGTGTGCCAGTACTGAGGATGGTGCTGGAGGGCTGCCTATATTGATGCACATAGTACACTCCCTAATCATGGTTCAGCACAGGTAGTGTCATGTTCTGCATCCCTTTTACTATATGTGCGAGTCAGAGAGAAGTATCATTCCCTTGGTCCCTCCTGTGTCAGTGTATGTGCTATCCGTTGCCTCTTTTCCAAGGCCAGGGCATACTGGGCATGCCTCCTTCTGCCTATTGGGGCAGGCTCAGGTTGTTCCTCCTCTGAGTCACTTTGTGCCTGTGCACAGCTGCAGCTGTTTCCTCAGGATCATATTGTGTAGCATGGCACATACAATGACAATTTGAGTACATGTAGCTGGTGAATACTGCAAGGTTCGACAGGATGTGTCCAGGCACCAGAACCATGACTTGAGCATCCCAAACACACGCTCTATTATAATTCTGGTCTGTGCGTGTGCCTCATTATGGAGTTCTTGTTCGGCTGTGTGTGCATTTCTGATGGGTGTCATCAGCCACGGCTCCAGTGCATAACCAGCATCCCTCACTAGGTGACCAGAAGAGATGTCCCAATTGGCAAATCTCTGGTACAGCTGCATCAGATGCCAGATGGGAGAATCATGATAGCTTCGAGGGAAGCCAGCATACACATTCATTATAATGCCCTGGGCATTGCACATGACCTGGCTGTTGATGGAGGGGAAGCCCTTGAGGTTTATGTAGACCCTACCCTGCTTACCGGGTGGTGCTTTAATGCATATGTGCATGCAGACTATAGGTCCCACTACCTTAGGGTATTCTGCTATTTGGTGGAAGAGACGCATCTTGCTGGCCAACACCTCACGGGTGTTGGGGAAATATACGTGCTCACCGGCATGTGCTGACATGGCATCCAGGAACTGGTTGGATGTTGATGCCTGTGAGATCCCCATGATATCCCCAGTTGGCCTTTGGAAGGTACCTGTAGCTAGTATTCTTAGGCCTACATATACCTTGGTATCCACTGGGATGGGTCCTACTCTGCTAGTTCTGTGTGTGAGGCGTGGCCAGCACAGCTCAACAATTTGCTGTAGGAGGTCCCTGTCCACCGTATAGCGCTCCACTATCTCTGGCTTATGTAGCCCCTGGTAGGTTACCCTGGGTCTGTACACTCTTCTCCGTCTCCTCATTGTGGATTGGTCAACAGCATTCTAATCCTCACCACCCTCAGCCTCTTGCACATGTTGTAGTATGATAGCTATTGCAGCCCCTATTATTTTGTTGTTTTTGTTTGTTAAAATTCCCCCACTTGTATACACCGGTGGTGTAGAGTATGTGGGAAAACAAACTGAAAAGGTGTTTGCATAGTTTATAGTAGTGTTCTGGGCTGGGCTGGGCTGCTGCCTGTGTAATTGACTTATTATGATACATTTCACCTGCCAGCTATGCTAGTTCTCCTTGATTACCTTCCTAATACTGTTTTCCCTTCCCATTGCCTTCCTGTTTAAGCCCAGGGGCGCGCTGCACAAACACAGTGCTCAAATGTGCACAGAGCTACTATTTCCTGGTTTACTTTTTTTTTTCTTTAAAACTCGGTACTCGGTGCGCACACCCACTTAGGCAATGTAAAGAGTGCTAGGCAGCCTCAGACACACACCCTTGCTTAGCTCTGCTAAGCTAAGGGCAAACTCAAGCCACAGGGCTCCAATCTGCTTACAGTATGCCTGACACCCCCCCCGTATGATGTCAGCTAACTCCTAGGCCACCACTGCCCTATGCTTAAACAGCCGACATTGGCTAAAAAAAATAAAAGTTGATTTTTGTTTATTTTTGCAACTGTTATCCATGCCAATGGCCTTATATATGGCCATTGGCATGCTTTCTACATAATATCCATCCTTTATTTGGAGCTGTCATGGCTCCGTTTTGCAGTTTGCAATAATGTACTCGGTAACTGGACGAGTACATTTCTACAGATTACACTAGTCCTGCATGGCCAGCTTCCAGCTTCCTGGATTGCAAATTCACCTCATTTGCATGGATTTCACCTGCAATACATGCATACAGGGGCTGAGTCCTTGCAGGACTAGTGCAGAAGTGCTCGTGCACATCCCTACAGCTTGTTCTTGGATTGCACGGCAGACATTTTGACTGCTGGAGCTCCTGCAATAGTCCTGCAAACTGTGCAGGGCTTGCTGAATCCAGGGGAAAGTCTTCATAATATATAGTCTACTCTGGCATCTCAAACCAGACTGTTCAACTTATAGCTTTCTGTTGACAAATCCCTTGTTCCCACTTATGTGGTGCTGTAGGAAACTGATTGATGTGGAATTTTAATCTTCTGTAAGTCAAGACCCGTAATTTACTATTAGTGCCCTAACTTTCATAAATCTTTACAAATTATGTAACTATCCAATAAACATCCTACAGCAACAGATGGAAGGCCCTATTAAAAGATTTCTTTTGATTTAACAATACAAAATATCTATTACCCTTTCTCCTTCTTCATACTTCTGTTTACAATTTGCAGTTACTCCATTAAGCTTCTACCGTTTAAACACTACTTTTTGTATTAACATTCCTGGAAACCACATTGACATGCTGTTTTTAAGTATCTTCACTGAGGATTAAAAAGTCAGGTTTGTAAACATTTTATATTGCTGTTTCTCTTTTTCTCATTTTTAAAAACAAATATGAGTTCCATATACATATATATATATATATATATATATATATATATATATATATATATATATATATATATATCTATAGATAGGTCTACTAGAGATGACTGAACTATTAAAAGTTCGACATTCATATGGCTGAGACCATATGATCGATCTTTTAAAAGTTCGAACACCTGATAAAAAAAAAAAAGAAAAAAAAAATTACCCTGAATGTTTTTAGCAGGGGGACAAGCCCCCTGCACCCCCCATACTCCCTGCTATTTAAATATACCAACTCCAAGATCGCACTACAGTGAAGAAAAGGGAAATCTTCCCATTCCATGCTGTATGGAGATCTCCGTTTGTTCAGAATGTTCAAACTTTTAAACGTTCGATCATATGGTCTCGGCCATATGACAGTGAAACTTTTAAAAGTTCAGTCATCTGTAGAGGACCCATATAAATATATATATAAATATATATATATATATATATATATATATATATATATATATATATATATATATATATATGTATATATATATGTATATATATATATATATATATATATATATATATGTATAGAGAGAGAGAGAGAGCTATAGATATAGCTATATATATATATATATATATATATATATATATATATATATATATATATATATATACACACACACACACACACACACACACACACACACACACACACACACACACACACACATATACATATAGTTGTGTGCATGTGTGCGGGTGTGTGTTTGTCTATAAAACAGACTTCTGCTAGTTCTCTTAATATGAAAGCCTTAAAATTTACATACTTTATATGGGAAAGTTAGTTTTAGGAACTTCTCATTCAATTCTGGTATGGATTTTTTGATTATATCCTACCTGTTTAGAAAATGTATTAATTTAAATTTTTTTTTTTCATTTGTTAATTCAGTAAGCCCACAAGGCACAAGTCTCTTTACCAAGGCAGAATACTCTGCTTAAGTGACTTGCTCATTCATTCAGCAGGTAAATGGAACATGCTGGAATCAAATCCTGGACTATATGAGTACAGGATAAAGCTGAAAGCTTTCATCTGCTGTTGCAAATTTCCAGATATTCTGGACAAGGTGATGAAACAGTCAACTCAAAAATTGAAGCTATAACTTTCATTAAGTTTTGGGAATCTTAGCGGTTGTCATTGGGAGGTAGTGCAAATGTCTACCCATTTTATGGTGGGGGATTCTCCAAAAAAAGAAAAGAAAAGGTCATTGATTTTCCACATTCAGTGGTCTGGATGTGATCAAGAGGACTTCAGTTAGATGAACTGCAATCAGACTGATCACATCTGTTTTTATAACCTCTTTTTTCCCTATTAGTGCAAACATTGAACTCTTGCGTTTTCTTCACTATGTCATCTTTTGTTGTACTCACAGACTTACAGTTTTACTAGGTGCATTTTAAATTACCTATTCGTCTTTCCTCACTAATGAATTATTTACACATTTTATACATTTTATTTGTCTTTTCCTCTAAGATATTCATCAAAGTGGCACACATTGTTCTCCATTCTAACCACTTTATGCACATCCTGTATTTTTAACGTAATCTGCTTCATCTCCTTTTTAAACTGCTCACATTTCCCCAGATCCATATTTCTGTTATTTTATCGAACATGTAAATATCAATATAGTTTAGATCTTTTATGTTTCCTATGAACAGCTCTAATTGCTTTCCACCTTTCTTAAAGAGTATAGCCCTTTCACCATCCTGACTTATGATCCTTTATCTATTCTTTTTCCAAGTATTTTTGGTATAAATTTCAATAATTTCAATATGTCCTATGAAAAGAAAATGCTAACTTTATGATGCTTGAATAAATAGACAAGGTTTATTTTCAGACTTGGAAAAGCTGGACTACACATATTTAATCATATAACCTTAATTCTGCTCATTCTGTTCATTTTTTTACATTTATGTTTGTCGTCAGACTTTGTTTCAGTGACTGCTTCCCTTTTACCATTTAGTTTTATGGATAAATTGACCATAATTTCACTTTTTTCATTTTCTTTTCCATTTCTCCCATTTCCTTTGGTAATTATACATTTTAGTGAACTTTTCTTTTAAACAGGCTTACTGTCTACATTTTTAAATGTTATCTTACATTTTCTGCTCCATTCCTGGAATGCACCTCTAAATGCTTTCCATTTCCTTTTTTATTTTGCCCAGTGTCATACTTGAGCTTCCTTTTATTGTATGGCTATGTCTTGCTTATACTTCTGCTTCAGTAAATTTCTCACTTTTTGGAAGGCAGAACTAGCAGTGATCATGGAGAATACTTAGTAGAATAGCTCCAGTGGCATGGCAATCCCACACAAAGAATCCCTTATGTGTGAAACAAGCTTCCATAATGAAACTTCGTCCTCTTCCAAGTTCCAAATTAACCACTGGATTAATATCTGCATATGTACTCCTGGGGTAAGCAGTATGGCCCTCATAAGTTGGGTTGTAAGCCCCCATAAGAAGATCTCTGGGATGCATGGCTTAGTTACAGTATATATGATTATCCAGCCTTCCTAGCAACACAAGACTGACAACAATATAAAACATTTATTTTCTTTAGTCAAAGTCCTCTTTCTTCTGAAGTTTAAGCAATTAAATTAATATCAGAGTCAGAGACTTAGTTAGGTATTATTAGGTGATTTTAAGAAGCTGATATCAAATAACCCATGTAGTTTGAGGCCACGTGCCATTTTGGGCAATCACTCAATGGACCAATCCACAGAAACTGCATTTGAGCACAATATTGACAATAAATTCTTGCGGATACCGCTAAATTGAAAGTCTGCAGTGCATTCGATAAGCAAAAAAACAAAAAAACAAAAAATAAAAAGAAAAAAAATGTAGCAAAATGACTTTAGAGACTGTTCTCTTGGTTCATTCAACACAGCCTAGGGAGACTCAGATGGGAATAATAGATCATGAAAGAGCTATTGTTTACTTCCAGGCAAAGACATGAAGAACAGAGAAGATGCAAGATATGATTAATGGGACTAACAGAATGTACAAAGGGTACATGAGAAAGTTTCTGGAAGCCAAGTTAACAAGCAGGTTCAACAATATACTAACCTTTAGGACACTCTGGACACTGTGATACAACCAGAGGAAAACTTGGTTCCATAAGCAGTCATTATAACATTTCTCAGCTATGTTGATAACCAATAAATTGTGGACATCCTAAAGGAGCCAGACATGTTTACTTACCCAAGGACAGTGTTAATACATACCAAGAATACTTTGTGTCAGCAATGCAATGGGTAAAAACAATTTTGCACAGATGTACAGGCTACGCTATACAAATGGCATACTCATGCTTTTTAATTCTGCCCAACCTCATAAACAAATATGAAGGAAATCTCCACTCATTTGTACGTGCTGACATTGCCATTGCTTTTTGTTTTCTTCTCTAAAATAATCTATAATCTGACTCTATGCCCAGTCTCAGGCTAGCTCTCAACCTTTGCTCTCCAGTACTTCCTGTTTAACATCAGTTAATGGACCTGGGAAAGTTATAGTAGTGCAAAGGTCAGAAGAACAAGATGTCCCACTTATCCCTTTTACTAAAGAGTCCCGTTTCCTTACCAAAACACTCTCTGCTCACTAAATCTACAATATCCCTTCAGAAAGTTGTTTTCAGCCATTCTCATTGGATAAAAGCCTGATTTTATACATTTTAAGCAGCACCCTCCCATCTTCCAGTAGCATCACTGAGGAACTTCATTTTCAATATCTGCAGTCAAGCCCATAAGGGCAATGTAAACATATTGCAAAACTATGAGGCCGAGGAAATAGCCACCATGAATTTAAATGGTGGTTGCATGAAAATTACCCAGATATGAACCCCTACACAATAATGACATCAGTTTAGGTCAGTGACTATCTCAGTTAATGAATTATTTAATAGATTCTAGTAGGAACTACTACCAAGAACCTTTCCTCATTTTTGTCTTTTTTCCTGGTTTCTTTCATTTAATATTGATCCCTTTCCTGTAGCCATATGTTTATTGTGTTGAAATACTTAGCAGTTAACTCTAGAATCCCAAGTTCCCCTGTTAAATGTTGTGCTCTACTATCTGTAGTTAGAAAATGGGGAAGTAGTAGTTTTAGCACAGGAAAAGAAAGTTGTTAAAAAGCATTGTATATTAATTTTCCTGCCCTGGCGGGTTTAATTTATAGCTCTTGCTGATCTATGTAAAGAGGTATGATAGTTTTGGTTAATTGAAAAATGTGCTGTATTTAAATGTTACCATAGCAGGAAGAGACTGAATATACTATTAGATTCACTCACTGACACCCCCTCCATCTGTTGAGAAACATTGAAAATTTAAATGGGCTGAAAAGTTTAATTGTATTAAAGGGCCTCATAGGTGCCTAGTGACGAGTACACATCAATGCCTTGAGTTCACATCACCTACAAAACTGAGCAGAGCCTGCAGAATGAATCCATTTTTCGTTTCTCAGTTTCTACTGCAGGATCTAGAGAGTGTACACAGTGCATAATATTGTTTTACTTATTATGAGCCTGTGCAGATGTCTACCTTATTAATGACAAAAGAAAAGCCAGTAACAAGGTGGACAGTGGACCTTTTAATATTTTCAAATAATGAGGCCACTACTGTTACACCTAATGCAGTCACAAATGTATCAGTCTGAATAACCTTAATAGCATTTTTGTTTCCACATGAAATTAAAAATAAAACTTAGGGGGCGCAGCATCTAAGGTCCCTTTATAAGCAGAACATTGCCAGGATTGAATAAGATATGAAAAAGGCATATGATGCTTGCAGTACCACAGTCCAAAGAGAAGTATTCCATTGCAGTGCATAAATAACTGAAAACCTGTTTAGCCTATGATCCCATGAAAAATAAAATCTAATGTATTGTTCATTATGGCAAGATTGAAGTCCTGGGTGTGTAAGTACAGAAACATGGCCTATTTTTAAGGTGGTGCCAGCAGCACACCCTTGTTAAACTTGAAGGGGTTGGTATTTTGTCAGATCCACAGAAAAGCAATGAGGCCTTTAATAAATACTGCAAATCACTCTACTCATCTGCATGTTCCTCAGGTCATACCTAACATAAAAACAATGATAAATTCTTCTTACAAATGAAGCCTTTGATGAATACTGTAAGTCACTTTATCACTCTGCCTGTTCCTCAGGTCATATCTAACAGACAAGCAATGTGAAATTCTTTCAACTTAAAAACCTCTGTCTTCCAACTCATAATACTGCCGAGATCCTGAATGCTCCTGTCACCTATATCCGTAAAGGAAGTTAGAAAAATTATCTGACTGCTACTTGCTGACAATGTCTCAGGACCGATGGCATTACAGCTTGAGTGTAAAAGATGTAGTCTAACCACATTTCCCCTTTAAGGGGAATAAGCCAGGTATTGCATCAAACATGGTCGATATGCTTAACCTAGCATTCAGTAGACACATGGCTGGATGAGAATTATGTCAAGGTTTTTGGCGTCTGTGCCATACAGCTCTATGACTGGACACCTGAGTGGAGGTAGCGGCTATTTGCTTTTATATGGCATGTAGCTGCCCAAGGCTGTGGCTAAAGAATCTAATACCTTTGGATCTGCCCTTAGAAAAAAAAGTAATTAGAATTTGCTTGCATTTATTAGGACCAATGACTCACTACAGAGTTTCATCCTAAAAAGAAAGTTTCCGTTTTCATTAAAAGAAGCTCTGGTTACCCTACTTCTAAAGGAAGAGTATTTAAACACAAACGTAATGCAGAATTATATTTCTGCCTCTAATCTTCTCTTTATTGGGGAGGTTATTGAGAAGGTTGTCTATGTACAGAGTGGTGTCATAAAATGGTCTTCCACTTTATCTGTTCACAAGTAGATGAAAAAAGTTATCTAATTACATTTGATGTAGTGATATTCTTCAGTACATTTTACCAGTTGTAACTCTGATAATAAGGAACGTTTATGATTATTGGCCACTGGCATGAGTTTTCCTTAAGATTTATACACAATATTGTAGCTTATTAGAGTGTGCTGGATTATGTTAGATGGTGTGCAGTTCCAGTGATTTTTCCCTTTCTTCCATTGTAGTGCAACTGTGGAGTTGTTATATATAAGCTAGGGTGTGCTTGCTCCCCCTGCAAAAATATTTTTTATTTTCTCTCTCTCTCTTTTTTAATGAATTATGCTGGCTTCAAGGAAATGTGGTTGGACCAATTGTGTTTAGGTATTGTGTCTTTTACATCAAATTATGTGCACCCATACAGATATGTTCATATGTTGTGCAACACAACTCGTTAAATCCAAGTCAGGCACAATACAGAGACAGCATTTATCCAAGGAGGGCGTGTCCTCAAGATAGCAATGAAATCAAAAGAAGAATTTGATCTTCGTCTTTGATCTTAGTATCTTTTGACATTGTGAATCATGGAATTCTGATTGAATGTCTAAGAGTATACTTGGGTAACATGGTAACGTCATGGAGTGGCTTGTGTTTTTCAGGTTATACTAAGCATTTGATGTCTGAACCAAATTCCTTTGTCTCCTAGACATTGTCCTGTGGTGTGTCTTTGTCTCAGTTTTGGCTTCTTTGCTATTTGCAGTGTGCAAAGCATTGTAAGGAGAGGCATTTTGTATCAAGCATATATAGGTGTATATGAGTCACTCATAATTAACTAATTTTAGATCATCCTAGTCAAGATCAAGGCAAGGGTGATTCATGTGACCCATCCATATGTCAAATGTAGGCTGTCTTCTAGAATTACCTGTAGATGGAATCATTTGGAATTTATTTTTTGTACACATGACCTTGCCAGTATTCTTGATAATAGGCTGACACTAAAGGATAAGACGCCAGCTATAATCATGACATCTTATTTCTATCCAAAGAACAGTGGACAGATTAGGAGCTCTTTGCCAGCTTCAGGTACTGGGATGGTGGTAGGTACTCTGATGTTTTCCTATCTCACTTACTACAAAGCTCTCTAACTTGGCTTTTTGGGTGGTGATTTTGCTCACTTGCATTGTGTATGTAAATATACAGGCAGGTTATTTACTGGCAAACATTGAATGTGTTATTGTTCTGTGCTATGAGATGACTGGTAGTTGTAGTCAGATGCATGTTAATGATATTATCTTCACCATCTATGTACTGCATTTCCTGTTTCCTGCTTATCATAAAGAGCTTCTGAGGTTTCTTGCCCCTCCAAGATAGCTCAAATCATCAGGTTTGGGGCTACTGTCTGTCCCACGGACATTACTTGAGAGATCTGGAAGGCTATCTTTTTGCTATCTTGCTCATGTGCTTTGGAATTTGTCACTTGATTTTTGACATGTAAGATGCAATCGTTCTTTGGGAGGTCCCTTTTGTTCTACCTCTCAAAGACAGACTCTTGTGAGAATGGCAGGGATATTTGCACAAGTTTTAGAATTGTGAGCATCTGATTAGGTTCATCTTGATCTTATAGTTTTAAATGTAAACATTTACTGCACTTTTAAATGACTTTCCATGTAGTTTTGATCAATCACTCTTAGTGAGTTCTGACTTGTGTGGATGACATCATTGGACAACATGCCTCCATCTTAGCTGCCCTGTCCAGTTTTTGCTTTCACAGGCATCTCTCCTTCTTTGGATTATTGTAATGGTTAGTTCTTCTTTTAATAACAACAGAGTACTGGCTTCCACAATACAGTAATAAGAACAAGTCCAACAACAGATCCTGCCATTTATAGTATCACCTTCCATATGGTCATAAGATTATGAAATGATTGATGATGTTTAGGCACCAGACAATGCATTCAGGCACCACAGACAACTTGTTTTTCACATGTTTAGTACCAAATGTGCTTATCTTTTGAAGTATTGTCATTTTTTATGACATTTGATGCCCTTGTTCCTTTGTTCCACAACCTGTATTTTAGTTACTTACTTACTTGTTTATTGAGTTTTCTTTTAATCAGACAGAGTTAGTGTGTTTAATATAGTCTCCATGACCGGATTATTATCAACATACAGGTAATTTGAGGCCTTCTGTACTCAAACAGTTAGATCTGATTTTTTTTCTTAATACATTTCTATTCAGTTGCTGCTATCATGCTTAGACTCTGAATGACTTTGCTGCTTCCAGTATTGGCCAGTGGCCACCTCTTCTAGCTTCAGAATCATTTTGTGAATCTCTGCTATTTCTTTAAGGGAATTATTTTCTCTTTGCAGGACTGTTACAGCAGTAGTTTTTTTTTCTTGTGTTTCATTAGCTGAAAAGCAAAGGGTGAAGGACAGTTCTTTGGTTTACTGTTTCCTTTTCCACAAAAAAAAAAAATGATTTGGATTTTATTTTCAACAATCATTTTTTTTTCAATCCAGTGGCTATTTCAAGACTAAAATTATTACTGATCATTCAGTACACAATGCAACTTTTTCTTTTCTTTATGCAATACGTTAATAAGCCTTTCATTCTTTTGAAAATGTTGTCCTACCTCCTGCACATACTGAATACATATACTTACGTCACTATTATTGCCTGTGTGTATGTGCTGTTCACAGCCTTTTAGAGCTTCTCTCTTATTGGTGCCAATTCATTTACACTTTCAGAGTTCCTTTGTGTATAGCTTTTGACTTTCAGTCTCTTGGACTTATGCCTTCAGACGCTTATTCTCAGTTTCCTTGAACAAGCACTGTTATAGGTCACGCAGGACAATCGTAAGGTTTTGTAGTTGCTTCCATGCTTCTCTGTTTTACTCTATAAACACTAAATTGTCAGCTTTATCTGAAACTGATTTTTCTTTGCAATACCAGATGACTTTTTTCTTTTAGCCTTTGGCTTGTGATGTAACTTAATTTAACACTTTAAATTCCCCTTTGTGTTTTACTGTTTCCTCTTGCACAAAGTTCATTGAATCTCTCCGTTTAATTTTGTGTCCTGTCTTTTGTTGATCAAGGTCAGCTGGCAGTCTTGTAAAACTCTATAATTTTATCCTCATTTTTAGACACCATCTGCACCAATATTATTAATTCTCTGTGATCAAACGTAATACTATTTGGCTGCCTTAGCAGTTTTAGACTGTCTGATACTGCTCAAACTTTTTTCTTTCAGTGTTATGTGCTAGTGAGAGAGTCTCGTTTATTTTCTCTCATTCTTGGTTAGCCAAACTGCGTTGCCATTTCTACAGCTTTTAGTTTATTAATAATACTTTCAGGAAAAAAGTGCACTTTAGCATGATTTTTTCTACCTGTTAGCACCTAGAGAGCCAGAGTCATCACCTTCATATCCCCAGAAAAAGGTTTAATTTTATATAGTTGAACACAGGTATGTAAAACATCAATTTTCTCCTACCTGTTAGGGATATTCTCATGCAAAACATTCTCAGTTTTCTGTACTGCAGCATAGTTTCTGACCGGACTTTTTTGGCAACCATCACTTTATTTTGTAAGCCTATGTTGCTTTATCTCAAAAAAAATGTACTACTTGTTCACCTTCTATGAGAGAAGTCTAAATGTTCATTATTTCTCGTTTGTCAACACTTGTAATTCACTAACAGTTTTCTTTCCTTGCTTTATACAGCAATGAACCCCATTTTCTCTGATAGACAATTGAAAATCAGTATGTTGTGTCTTTCGGCTTTTCCCAGTTAGGGGTCGCCACAGCGGAACTCCGGTCCGCTAATGATTGGCAGTAGATTCTTTTTTTTACATGCCGAGTTGCCAGCCCTGACGCACAACCTTCAACGAAGGTATGCCCATTCACACATGTCTCCACACAGAAGACGCTGTAGCTGTGAATGGAACAGAACAACATTTTACTGTGAGGCGACAACGCTACCGCAGCACCACAACCGCAGTACGTCAGTATCTTGTACCAATTTTTCATACAATTCAGAGTGTTGACAAAAGCAATTGTCACAGATACATTTTGTCACAAGTCTGTAGAATAAAACCGACAAAGAATTTTCTTTACCAATGCAACACGTCAACTACCACAAAGACAATAAGTTTCACCATATTGTCTGGAGAGCACCTGGTATGATACAGTGTTGTATAAAGTTTATACTTTGCCACAAACAATACCTAGTGCCATTTAATGCTGTGTAATATTGTATACTTTGCACAGACAATGCCTAACAAGATTCAGTGCAGTGTAAAATTATGCAGTTTGCTACAGACAGCAGATAAAAAGATTTACTACTCTGTGAACTTCTTTCATTTCTCAGTGCTTTTCATCCTCTGCACATTTATTTCATTTATTTCTCAACACGTAGTGATTGCACAAACCTAAATAATTTGCCTGGATGCAGCTATTCTCAGTTTGTATTAAAACAGTGTGCTTTAGAAGCAATACAATTCTCTTCAGAAAATAATAACAAAACATGATGTTTGCATGTTCTGAACTTCAGACAAGTCACTAATGCAAAAGTTTCTAATTATGTAAGCAATATTCTCTCATTTCTCTAAATTGCTTTAGTGCCTTGTTAGGATTTAGGTCTGTATCAGTGGTGGCTTGTGGCATCAGACCACAAGACTGCAGCCCCCCCCATCTGTGTGAAGAAAAAGAACGCGTGCTGTAAAATAAAATATTTATAAATGAAACTGGCTGACTTGTGTAAAAATGAGTCCGACTGACTTCCAAATTCCCGGAACTCGAACTGCGCATGCTCGTTGCTCAAAGAGTTCTGTTTTTTTTTTTTTTGTAGTTTCTCTGGAAAGCTGGACTGTCTCAGACTGCTGAAAAGGCAGTCCAGATTATGGAGAGTTTTGCATCAGTGTGTGATGCCCAGAAGTCTGTGCTATAACCACACAGTAAAGTGGAAGGGGGGGGTGGACTGCCACGTCCGCAGTCACGTACGTGACATGAATGGCAGGATGGCTACTGACTGGTTCTTGCTCTCTTTCTGCCCCCCTGACATCTCAGATGCTCAGTTAAGAGCTGCCCTCTCCAAAGCAAAAAACACAGCATCAATGGGACCAGACGGTGTCCTGGGCTGCCTCCTACCTGAACTCCAAGAAGAGCTAAATCCAAACATAAAACTACTGTTCAATCTTAGCCTTACTACAGGATATGTACCCAAAGAGTGGCGTACAGCAACAGTGGTCCCTCTCCACAAAGGTGGTGCCTCAACGGATCCTGGAAACTATCGCCCCATAAGCCTGACTAGCTTGGTCTGCAAAGCTATGGAAAGGATCATCATGGACCTCATAAATAAAGATATTGGGGACCTACAGACACTGGATCCTACCCAGTTTGGCTTTGTTAAGGGCAGACCCTGCCTCTTAAACCTGGTTGATTTCTTTGAAACAGTCACTAAGGCCATTGACGAGGGGAAGGTGGTCCACACAGCCTACCTGGACCTCACGAAAGCCTTCGATACAATACCCCACTCGGGCATTATAGATAAGCTCACCAGCTTAAATATAAACCCCTATGTCACTAGATGGGTTGCAAACTGGCACAAGGACAGAACCCACATGGTTAGAATTGCTGGAGCCATGTCAGACTCCAAACCAGTTACAAGTGGCGTCCCACAAGGCTCAGTCCTGGGACCTCTCTTGTTCGGTATATATTTCTCAGAGGTACAGGCCAACATGGAAGGACTGTGGCTGACCAAGTTTGCAGATGACTGCAAACTGGTCGCCATAATCGACACTCCAGCCGACACAAGCATCCTCCAAAATGGCCTCATAGAAACAGACAACTGGTGCCAGAGCCATGGCCTCAAGCTAAACGCCAAAATGTGTATAGTCATCCCCTTTGGCAAAAACAAAGTGCCCACAAATTACCACATAGGTGGTAATCGATTAAGTACAGAAAAAGTAATTAGGGACCTGGGGACCCAAGTTGATAGCAATCTCTCATTTGAAAACCACGTGGCCAAAGTGGTTAGAAAAACATTTTATATAGCCCTCCTAATCATGAAGGGATTCACATCTAGATCAGGAGAGGCCATCGTGCCTTTTTACTCATCCCTCATCAGGCCCATAATTGAGTACAATGCCCCTTTTGGGGTGCACCTTACCAGACACCTGCAGCAACTGGAAAGACCCCAAAAGTACCTCACCAAAAGGATCAAAGGGCTCAAACAGATGCCATATGCTGCCCGGTTAAAGAAACTCCAGCTCTACTCAGTGGCATACCGCCTGCTCAGAGGCGATCTGTGCCTGACGTATAAAGCCATGTCCAACCCGGAATTAATGGACATGCTGCATCTCAGAAAATCCAAATCCCATTGAGCTATGTGCCCGAGAGACTTGAAGCTCAGCACTGAAATAAATACGACATGCTGGAGGGACAGATTCATAACCCAGAGGCTCCCTTCACTCTGGAATAAAATCCCAGTCCAGGTTAGGCAGAGTCCCTCATTGACTCTCTTCAAGAGGAATCTTGATGTGGGGATGGGAGATCGTAGGTTTACCCCGGGTATCACTTCTGTGTCACTGTTAGACAGAGGCACAGTATACTAACCTCAAAAAAGGGCATAGCAAAATTAATTTAAAATGGGTGGCGAAAGCCAAACACACTCTGGCTATGATTATAATTGCCCTAGGGCACATAGCCTAGTATGAACCTATGAACCTATGAAGAGAGTGAGAAATAATCAGTAGTAGCAGGCCGTGAAGGACATTACTTGCTTGCTACCGTATGGTACCTGGTGTGCTACCACTACCAATCTGATTGCAAACAGCTTTGTTTGGGCACTTGCTACAGGCTACAGAAGGAAAGATTTCTGGGTTCCTGACTGGGCGGTCATCTAGCTACTTAAAAAAAGCCTATTTACTTCATTTGTTAAATCATGACGGAAACGAACAGTCTCAGTCACTCATAATTTTTTTAAACTTGAAGTAAGTCAAGAGTCTTGTAGAAAGAAGTAACTGTTGTGGTTCATAGGTTGGTAATGGGCTATTGGCCCTTGGGCCTATACAAGCCTAGCCATAACAATCCCCTGGATATTTCTTCCCACAATATTTACTTCCTTGGACCCCTGTCTAGCAGGGCGACTGACATAATCCCCAAGGTGAATTTCCTATCTCCCATCCAATCATCAGGGTTGCTTTTGAAGAGGGTCAAGGAGGTGCTCTGTTTGACATGTATGGGCAGTCTATTCCAGAGTATGGGGAGTCTCTGGGTCAGGAAGCTAGCCCTCCAGCATGTTTTGTTCATTGTGATGACAAGGTTTAGATCTCTGGAGCATGTGACTATGACGGATTGGGATTTCTTTAAGTGGAGCATGTCCAACAGCTCAGGGTTTGACATGGCCTTGTATGTTAAGCACAGATCACCTCTGAGTAGACGAAATGCCACAGAGTATAGCTGTAGTTTTTTTAGACAGTCAGCATAGGGCATCTGCTTTAGGACTGTGATTCTTTTAGTGAGGTATTTCAGCAGTCTTTCCAGCTGTTGCAGATGTCTTGTGAGGTACATACCAAACGGGGCGTTGTACTCTATAATGGGTCAGAGGGATGAGCACAGTGGGACAATGACCTCCTTTTTTCTGGATGAAAAGCCCTTAATGATGAGGTGTGCCACATAGAAGGATTTCCTGACTGTTTTGGCTATGTGGTTATTGAAGATGAGACCACTGTTCAGCTGTGTCCCTAAGTCCCTCATCACACTTTCAGTGTTTAGTATACTGACACCTATGTGGTAATTCATGGGTACATGGTATTTCCCAAAGGGGATAACTATACATTTCTTGGCATTAAGATTGAGCCCATGACTCTGGCACCAAGCATCTGTTTCTGTAAGGCTCTTTTGTAGAATATCCACATCATTTGGGGATTCAATAATGGCTCCCAGTTTGCAGTCATCTGCAAACCTTATTAGCTAGAGTCTCTTAGTGTTGGCCTGTACTTCAGAGAAGTAGATGCCAAACAAGAGCGGTTCCAGGACTGAACCCTGAGGTATTCCACTTGTCAACTGTCTGGAGCTGGATTTGGAGTCGGCTACTTTTACAGTCTGGGTTCTGTCAGTAAGCCAGTTGGCAACCCATCGAGTGATGCAGGGATTTATGCCCAGCTTAGTAAGTTTATTTATGATTTCAGAGTGAAGGATAGTGTCGAAGGCCTTGGCGAGGTCCAGATAGGCTGTGTGGACTGCCTTACCCTCCTCCACATCTCCGGAGACTAATTTGAAGAAGTCAATCAGGTTCTGGAGACAAGAGTGGCCCTTCATGAACCCGAACTGCATGGGTTCCAGTGTTTGAAGGTTGCCAATGTCTTTGTTTATAAGTTCCATGATAATGCGTTTCATGCCCTTGCAGATCAGGCTCGTCAGACTGATGGGACGGTAGTTCCCGGGATTCAAGGTTGGGTCCACCCTTGTGGAGTGGGATAACTGTAGCTGTGCACCACTCGGTGGGCACAAAGCCTGAGGTGAGGCTATGATTAAACATGACACTTAGGTGAGGTGCCAGTTCATTCTGTAGTTCATGTAGTACACAGCCCGGGATGTCATCTGGTCCCATGGGTGCTGTATTCATAGCTTTGGAGAGTGTGGTTTCTACCTGTGTCACCATGATTACCGGAATTTGTCAATCTTTTGATATTGAGATGGGCCCTTTAGGGGGTGAGAGGGGGGTGAAGTTGGCACTAAATTGATCTGCCAGGATATTGGCAATATCCTTGGGATCAGTATATTTAATGCCATTCTGTTGTAGCTCAGGGCAGATCAGAGCATTGCCATTTAGATTCTTGACATGACTATAAAATGCCTTGTGGTTGTCTTTGGAATCTTTAGGAATTTTATTTTTGTCACTAGCTTTGGAGGATTTTATGTGGGATCTCCGCTTATTTCTGAGGCTGATAAGGGAGTTTTTTGCATCCTGGGATTTTCCTCTTTTCTGCAACAGTTGTAAGAAGGAAAAAATATATTTTGTACTTTAATTGGGGACAAAGGAGCTTGAAGCACTCTTGTTTTGTGTTTAGGGTATTGTATGTTTAGTAATTGCAAACAAAAATATCTGTATTGTACTTACCCTGTTAGATCTTGTGCAGATCTGAACAAGTTCATGACTTACAGTATATTGTGATAATCAATTGCATATGAAAACACATAAAAGCTGTAGTATTACAAAATCTAATTGCACATATTTTTAAGTGTACACAGTGCAGAAAAATTCAAGGTAATGCATAACATTGCACATATTAATAAATGGCAGTCAGGTTCTTACACACCCTACAAAAAAAATCAGACAAAATATATTATTTCTACCTGAGAGGCAGATGACAGTGATAAGGAATTGTATTATGTTCCTCCAGGACTCTGCAACATGTTGCATGTTTTGCATATATGTGCATTAGTTGTTGACATAAATAGCTTTAGCACCCCCAACACATGCACACACACACCACCACGAGCACCAACTTAGTTGACGGATTTTAATGGAGTGTTTTTTCATCCTTCTGTTTTTAATATTCCAAATTGGAAAGTAGCTGTGTCCAATGGATGTGATCACATTGATATAGATATAAAATTAAAGCAGATCTATTAACCAAATAAAATATGACTTTTCTGTGAAAACTTGTCTTTAAAAACATACAAATGCAATCAGTTTGTAATTACACACTTGTATTTCTATCAACAGAAGAACGAGCAGTAAAGCCAGATAGACACTCGCACACTTAACTTTATGAAATAAACTGAGAGGAATAATGTCTTCTTCCAAAACTTGCTACAGGATAGAGGAATCAAGTTGTCGTCTAATCCCTGCTGCAACCTACTGCAGTATGTTTTGAAAGTATCCATAGTTAGAGTCCATCAGAATACGTGAGATATAACCTTCAGAAAAATCCATTCTTTCTCAAATGGAAAATGTGTTATAATGCGCATTGTGCCATATTTGTCTGTATTAGTGTTATCATCCTTATTAGTAGCAGCAGCAATGAAAACTGTAGCAATAGCAGTATTAATACTAGTAGCACTGTTATTGTTATGCAGGGTTATGCAATGTTGGGGCTGTCAGGACTTGTTTTATCTGCCTTTAATTTAGATTCTAAATAAGATACAACATGTTTTATGAATATTTGCTATTATTATTATCAGGGTCTATATTAGAACACCAAACATTTCAAATGGCGAGTGTTCTAATATCGACCCATTTTCATCGAACGCTGAAAATATTGAAGAAATAGAAAACTGAATTCTTTCCTAGGGAAATAATTTGGTTGTCCGTTTCTGTTGCTTCAGTATTTTCAGCACTCTGGTGGAAAGTTACGGATCGGGTTCAGGTAAGTGTGCGATTGAGTGCGGGTTATGTATGTGTGCGATTGTGTGGACATGAGGGTTAGGGCGGGTTAGGTGAGTTAGGGTTAGGGCATGGGTTAGGTATGTGTGCGATTGTGTGGACATGAGGGTTAGAGCGGGTTAGGTGAGTTAGGGTTAGGGTGCGGGTGAGGTGATTGTGTGATAGTGACGGACCTTAGGGTTAGGGTTTGGGTAAAGGTAAGTGGATAGTTAGTGGTGTGTGTATAGTTTAGTGTAGGGTTAGGTGTAAGAGTTTAGGTGTATGTGTGTGGATTGCTGTTTGTTTCGTGTGCTTGTGTTGTGTGTATGTGTTTTGGAACAGCAAATATTTTCCTAGGGAAAAAATTTGCTGTTCTGAATGTTCGATGTTTGGTATTTTCGATTGGTAGGGTTCGATATTAGAACACTCAACATTTTGAATGTTCAGTGTTCTAATATAGACCCTATTATTATTATTATTATTATTATTATTATTATTATTATGTTCATGCTATACTACTGTAGACATGTTCAGAGGTCTTCTAAAGTTGCAGTAAAAATCCATGTTTTCATATGCTGCTGAGTGCATTATATCAGTCTTCATTGTTGTTATTCAGGTGCAAGTACTGCAGTATGAAAAATAATAAATAGCATTTTCTCGAATGTCTTTTCAAAAAGTATGAATGAACTGAGTGGTGATCCATATCAAGTGTCGGAGAGAAATGCATCCTTTTATACTGATGAGAGCACTCGCTCGTGATCTTTTGCTAGAGTCTATGGGACAAATTAACCAAACAGACTGCTGGTTGTTGTACTGCAGTCAAAAAAATGTAAATAGCATGGCATTGGAAAAGCCATAAACTTTCAGATTTCATGTATGTGCGTGTGTGATGTGGGAATATCCGTTACTTTTTATCTGATTTCTTTGTTCTGTGAGTCAGACATGTATGTTATACACTGGTATTTAATAACAGGGGGAAAAAGGACACCAAATAATATGACATGCATACATACCCATGGACACAGCTACCATCCTTCATTACTGCCCCGCTTGTACATTCTGTTTCATATATGGGTTGAAGATTGTGCACTTGCTGCGTATTAGTTGACAAAAGCTTCTTCACTTAAAAAAATTAATTTTGAATATATATCCAATCCAATCCTGATGCAATATCTCAACGTATGCATACTGTATAATGGGAGTCCTCATTGATACAACAATACAGACCCTATCTCTTTTTTCAAAGGTTAATACCATGATTGTGTTACTTACGGTAACATTACAAATTTAAATGTTATCAAGCAAGCCAGTTAAGGGGAGCTGAAATATAAGTGCAGAGGTGCAAAATAGTTAACAGTGGTAATGGTATAGAGAGTTGAAAGAAGAAATGTTTGATATATTTGGTAGAGTGAGCACATGAAGAGTTAGGGTGGAGTGGCAAATTGAAGTGACTCATATTAAACTTATGTTATGTTTAAGGAGACATAAGACCGATATTAAATGGATGACTGGTATTTCCCATTTTGTAGGAATTTGCAGAAAATTATTGTTATGTGATGGTATTATTGAATGAATGTGTTTGATTAATAAAACTGAAAAAATGTGTAACTATCAGTGTAAGCATGTTTGTAAGACCCTGGATCATGTTGCATAAAAATCCAAGAGTAATACCATCTAGCGCATGAATATTTTAAAGCTTTTCTCATATCTATACATTTATCAGATTTCTAACTGATGGTTATTTGTATACACACGCGCACACACACACACACACACACACACACACACACTATATATATATATATATATATATATATATATATATATATATATATATATATAGTAGAGTATTCAGCATGCGCCATAGTCATAGTGACTGAGCACTTATTTCATGTAAATTAGTAAGCCTGTCCAGCATTGATCCCACTGCACTATAGCCCCACCCCTTTTTAGTTGGCCACCCCCTTCCTGTTGGCCCCACTCATTCAGCTGTATCCTACAGCCCCCCTTTGATTTGAAGTCCCCAGCTGCCACTGGTCTGTATGCTTTAACTTTCAGTTAAAAATTAATTCAATATTGCTTATTTAGGATAGTTGCTGCCCCAATCCCAGTTTTATAGACACTCATCTTTAAAATACACCACTCTTAACTTCACTCCTTGTTAGGCTCCAAGTAGATCAGAAGCATTCCCAAACCTTGCTATTATGGCTGCTGCAGAGATCAGGGTCTCAGCAACAAAACATTCAATTTCTTCTTTCCAGCTGAGAAAGGTAACACAGAGAGAGCAGCAATTTTATAACTGGGGCTAATTTATCAAGTATTCACAATTATGGACAGTGATGCAGTAACACAAAAATTGCAATTTGTTGTTTTTTAGACTAAATGTTGCACATAAAAATGATGACCCATGTAGTGTTTTTACGTATCATTAATGTGATGGGAACAAATGTATCTTTTCATTCACTGTGTTAAACTTACTGTCCCAAGCCTTTCTGACCAATTTTCCCCATGAGGAAAACCTCTCCACAGAAGGCACTGAAATAGCAGTTTAAAATATAACATTCAGTTTCACTTCTGTCTTTTAAATAAAACATTCATCATCTCCAACCAAATTAGGAATGCTTTATATTTCAACATTTCTAAGTTCAACATAGTTCCATACAGAATAACATTACAAATATTTAGCTCATTCTCTACACAATGATTTCAACCCACATCTAAACAAAATTAAACACTATTTTGTAGTTTTGGTTCTTATCATTCTGTATACATATTATTACAGGTCCCAACTTCTCTCTCTTTAACAAATATCTCCCTCTCTCTCTCTCTCTCGCTCTCTCATAGTGACTGTTTTTTTTTCTCTAACAGTCCTCAGCTCTCCCACCAGATTAAATGAAGGGAGTGCAAAATAGTTGATTGCTCCCTCTCAACATGTTATAAATTGTACTCCTGTTCAGACAGATAAAGTCAAAAGAGAACTGGGTACTCATAGCCTTCTCTCACTTGATCATCATGTTTCCTCCACAGTCAGGAAATCTATCAATCTGGCTCAATTAATTTCCAAGGGAATATCTTCATGATCCAAAGAAGTCATCCTATCAGTGTACTCTTCCCTATTAAAAATCATCACTGAATACAGTAGTCCCTTTGGTATGTAGAAATCCAAGCATATTGCTCAACTGGAAAGACTCTAATGCTTTCTAATCAAGAAAATTAAAGGTCTTAAATCCTGCAACTACACTGGTAGAATAGCACAACTTTCCTTACATTCAGTAGCTTACAGGCTGCTATGAGTTAACCATACCTCTCAACCTCTTAGCCCAATAAATCTTGATAAAGTTAAAAATAATGGGTTAGCAAAGACCCATCATCAGGGACAGATTTCAATTATTGATCTTACAAATTTAAAAAGTTGTAAGAATAACAGGCTATGCATTTGAATGCATTGTCTGAAGGATATGAAGTCTGAAACTCAAATGTCTGTCATTATTTAATGATTTCAATCTTCAATGAGTTACCAGAAAAACACAGATTTTATGAGGAACAAATAAAAAAAATATGATGCAAAAATTTGGAGATTCTGCAAAAATCCAGAAAGTTGGAAGTATGGAGCTGACCTATGTCTTGCTTTTTGAGCCATTCTATTTGATCTCCTATTTCTTCTCAAAACCAATGGCTTTACAAACACCCACACTAACAACTTAAATCTACACCAAAAATAATGAAGACTCACTGAAGGGATAGATTCCTAACTCAACATATTCCTCACCTATGGAATAAGGTACCCCTACAGGTCAGACAAAGCACTGTTTTGGCTACCTTTAAAGTTAGTCTTGATGATTGGATGAGTAGACACAAATTTACATCATTTGCATCAGAGTTATTGCATACAGCCCTGCTCAGTTTTGGAGGTGACTACTATTAAGTGCCTGCAAAAGGTCATGACAACTTTTAAGTTTGCTTAAAGGTGTACATGGCAAGGCAAGGCATGTTATGTATGCCATTATTGCTTGCTTGCGTGCTTGTTTGGTATGTTCCAATGTTCCAGACAGGCCAGAATGTTTTTTTCTTCTTCTTCTGTTCCATATCCTTCCTGTTCTATTGAAAAGGGGCATAGCATGCACCGAAGGCAAGTATGGCCCTCCCTTTTTATAGAAAGGTGCATGTCCTCCATTCTGGACAGGTGTTTATACGCATCTCAGTATGCACAAAAAATGCAACTCCAAAGCCCCACAGTGGCCAGTAGGGGGCACTATACTACAATATAAACCTTTTGGGGGTGTTGTGTATATTGCACTTCAGTTTTAGGGGATGAGATTCATGACAAATGCAAAGCCACATATCATAAATTAAATACAGTTTTCCTTTTTCTTTTTTTTGTATGAAAATAATCCCTCATGGGCGCCTTTCTCTTTCACTTTGAGGCATTTTAACAAGTCTCTGATGCATTTATGCATTCTAGTAACATGATGTGGATTATGCTGTGACTTGTTTTTGTATTACGGATTTTAGTTTGTTTATGTATTTAGAAGGGTGCACTTCACTATCTCAAAATACTGAAATCTCAAATTTTAGTATCTCAAGAGTAAAATATTGAAAGCCCAGTTGCGCGAAAGTCCACACAACTGAATCCAGAAATGTCTAATCAGCGGTTTTGGTGGTGTGCTGTGTTAGTGGATAGCTGGAGATTCAGTTAAGTGTTTATATTTTAAGGGTTTTGGGGAGGGAGTTTAGTGTATGTTAGTGGGTTGCAAAGTTGTAGGTCTAGGTTACAGTATGTAGCTAAGAGTGTGAGTGTATAAGTCTTGAGAATGGTGGTGTTTATATGTATGTGATATGTGTTTGTGCGAGGGGAATGTAGAGTGTGTAGTGGTGGGTTTAGTGTCTTTGTCTTTTTAGTGCAACCTCAGAGTTAGCATATCAGTAGGTGTGGGGGGTGCAGGGGGTCTTGCCCCCCTGCTTATATGTAAGGTAGATTTGTGTATTTGTGTCGTATTTGTGTGTGTGGTTTGTTTGTTTGTTGTAGTGTTGGGAGGAAGGTGTATGTGTGTTTGTGTGGTGGAGGATGTATTTAAAAGTTGTGATTTTGAATTTCACACTTTTGAGGTTTTGTTATTTTGAATTTTTGGCTTTATAGTCTCAAGATACTGAAATTCGAGATTTCAGTATTTCGAGATTATAAAGTGAATCTATTTAGAAGCATGCCGCTTATATTGATAATGTATATTTTTTTTTATTCTGTAGTTGTAGTTAGTGTTTAAGTTGTACTCCTTTATTTGAAATTTCAGTTTAATATGAATACATTTACTTTTATGTGTTTGAGTTAGGTGGGCAGTGCTGTTTTGGGGTGTTGTGGGAATTTTCAACATGCATTTTACAAAATTACTTCTGTACTGCATTCAGATTTCTATTTATTTGCTTTCTTTTTTATTTGGTTTATTAAAACTTAGTGTAGAGTTGGATTTGGTGCTTGTCTTGAGGAACTAGAGTGTTTTAGGGTTGTGCATATCTGTGTTTTACATGTGTACTGTGTTGTGTGAGAACATTTATGAACATTTGCTTCAGTTTTTACTGAGAATCATAAATATGGCAGATTTAGAATAATGTTATTAGTTTTAAATTGTACCAAGGGTGTAGATAAGTGCTTAGTGCAGCAAGAATGATGTTATACTTTTGGTGTATGCAGAGAATCAAAAAATATTTATATCTGCACATTTATAACAGCTATGACATTTTATCCCACCATTAATCTCCGGTGCAGTGTTATGATTAATAATATATAGATTCAGTTAGTTTAGTTAGAAACATTAGCAATAAGTTCATTGCTTAACCTGTTGTATTTTATATACCAGTGTTGCCAAATACATATACTAATAGATTGGGGTATTTAACAGGATCATAGTATCATAGGAAGTTACTAGGCTAATGGTCCTAGGCCCCTTATAAGCCTAGCCAAGTTCTACCTTTGTTTCCACTATCAGTGCCTATTGCTCCTGTCCAAGAGAGACACAGGTAGAACCCTGGGGTGAATTTATGGTTACCCATCCAATCGTCCAGGTTGCGCTTGAAGAGGGCCAAAGAGGTGCTCTGCTTGACATGAATTGGGCATCTGTTCCACAGGTGTAGTAACCTCTGGGAGACAAACCTGTCCCTCCAGCAGGTTCTATTAATGTCATGTACCAGGTTAAGGTCTTTAGAGCGAGTAACCCATGAGCTATTGGACTTATGGATATGCATCATTTCCAATAAAGCATAGTCAAAGATTGCCTTATAAACAAGGCAGAGATTGCCTCTAATTAGTCTGTATGAAACAGACTAAAGTGACAGAGATTTCAGCCGATCCACATAGAACAGCTCCTGAATACCTTAGATTCTCCTTGTGAGGAACTTTTGTGGTCTCTCCAGTTGCTGCAGGTGCCTGGAAAGGTACATACCAAAGGGGCATTGTACTAATTTATTGGCCTGATGAGGGAAGAGTATAGGGAGGTTATAATGTACTCTGATCCACTGTTCCTGAACCCTGTTCTCACCATTGCAATATTAATTTTGCTACATTTAAGTTATGTAACTCCTATATATATTGCAGAATAGTCTTTCATAATAACACTAACTATAACTATCGATACTTGTTTAAATAAGTACAATTGTACTTGAGACAGTCTGTATGTTAGCCTGTGGTTTGGAACAGTTACCTTTGCTGGAAGTTTATACTGTAATTTTATGAGATTCTAATTGTGGTGCTCAGTATTACAAAAGTTTAATAGTGTTTTGGGGTGTATGGTAAAATTTTCAAGGTGTGGTACAGTATAGCCCATTCTCCAAGGTAGAGCATCTTCATAGCTGGTAGGAGCATAGAGGGTGCCACTCTTAGGAAATGGGAGTTACAAGAAGGATTTTCCCCTTCCAAAATGTTTCAATAACATAATGTTCTGCTGTTAAAGCAGAGCTGTATTTCTCACACACTCAGACTCAGAATGTGCTTTTGCAATTGTGAAGGGAAGCCTTGTAGGTCCTTTCGTGGAGTCTTCTGCTGTGGATACACTTGTATCATCTTCAAAGTTACTTGTTAATGTGTAGTAAATTTAATCATCTTTCTCTGATTACAGCTGTGATATGTTATTCATTACAAAGTGCACTATTGGCCGATCTTTCCCTGTGGAAATCCTCATGGTTATCCAGACTTTGGTTGAGGATTTGTATAGACATCCTTCCAAGTGTATGACTTTGATAACTTGGTTCTGCTGATTAAGGGTGGTGGAAGTGGTCATTATTTCTAGGACAATAATTTTTCATGTCTTATTCAAAACTCATTTGTCTATAGATGTGCTGTGTCCCCTTTTATTGCTGAACACTGTTCCTAGTTTATATGCCTTCTGTTGGTATTGTGTCACTAAACATTGGTGTATATTTGAGACTGCCACTGCAGGAATGCCATTTTTCATTTCTGTACTTTCTTATCAGCATGTGATGGCCTTTACTAAATTGTCACTGGTCTGCTATTCACATGTATTTGTTGTGTGCACTTATCCCACCTGGAACAAATCTTCTGCATATATACTATTGGCAATTAGGTGCATGATCTTATAGGAAACAAAAATAAAAAATATATATACCTTTCATATGTTGCATGGCCTTACTACAGGGGCTCATAGCTTTATATTTTTACAGAATTTTCTACAGATCAGTTACTCAGCTTATTTTTGGTTGTAACATGCTGACATAAAATGCTTAATTCCATTTTGCAAAACACCGGTAGGCATGCATTTATTCTAACAACTGCTACTTACAAATCTGGAAACTCATCTTTTCTGGAATGTGTTTAAGGTAACTAAAAGGAATAAACTTGATTCTAGCTAAAACTGAATGAAAGATATTGCTTGATGAGCTGCTACTTATATGTCAGGGTACTCTCCGAAATGTCCATGACACTAGTAAGGAACGCATCCAAACATAATAATAGTGAGAATTAAGTACACTGGAAGTTTAAAGCATAAACCCTGCTGAAAGTCCAAGGACTGCAAATATAATTCATGAAAAAGACTGGCATTGAAAGCACAGTTAGGCATTAATACATTCCAAGTGTAAGGCTACATGTACCTTATAGTTTTCTTCTTACTCTCAAATACACCATTGTCAAATTTGGTCTGCATAAGAAGCAGGGTATATGGACCTGAAGATGAGGGAAGCTTCTCCACAGAAATGTTTTGATAATTGTACAGTGAGTTTTGAGATCTGCTGTTTTTACTTTGCAATTACATTTTTTTAATTTGCCAAGACTCAGAACTTTTAGTCTTGTTTTTCCTGAAATAGATCAATGAAGGAAGTATAAACACAGATTAAACAGCAAAAAAAAAAAATTACACTGCTTTCAGATAAGTAAGCAGATGCTGCTTAAATAACCAAACAACAAAAACAACCCCAAATCAATAAACAAATCATTCTTAAGTAGCCTAAATATATTACTTGGAGTTATGTAGGTGATCCTCAGTTAACTGCAGATAGTCCCTAAGACAAATCCTCTGGCAATCTCAGAAATATCTAATGGAGAAAATATTAGCGTCCCTGTCTGCTAAGGCTGATTCATGAAGCATTGCTGAAAAAAATGACATCTATGTCAATTAAAAATAACACCGTGTACACTGCACTTTATTGTATTCACAACAAGTTCCAATGTAATATATGGAATAATCTCTTGAAATATTGACATTTTCTTACAAGAATATCAATTACATCTGGACATGAACAGTATGTCTGTCATCAGGCTATAGCGGTACGTTCTCTTAAAGTGGTAATATACCATACCCTAATGACTACAAGATGTATAAGCCTCACCTGGATTTTCAAGAGTTGTGTGGAGTGATTAATTCACTAATACTTGGTTTGATTAAAATTTCATATACTCCTGCAGAGTTCCAGGCTGCACAGCAGTCACCTGAGCTAAACTCCAAAGAGCGCAGTTTTGTAGCCTTCCTTTAAATGAAAAAATACATTTAACTTATCAACTTTAAACATTAGTAAGAAAGTTGAACTCTAAAAGTTGTTCAGCACATGCTCCTGTTCATAATAAGGATAGTGATAGGTCAGACAGACATGGTGATAATGATAATAATGACAATAATAATAATAGTAATAATAATAATAATAATAATGACAATAATAATAATAGTAATAATAATAATAATAATAGTAATAATAATAATAGTAATAAATGTGATACTGTAATACAAATTACAATTACAGTATATATCAGCATGGGAAGAGATGGTAGACAATCCCAACTGCTTTAACAAGAGTGGTTTGCTCCGCAACTATGAAGGCTTTCATACACTGTTTAAATCCTTGCCCACTCTGTAGTGCTTTTTTTAGGCAATATCAATCCTCTGAGCTTCCGACATAAGTAAGCAGAATCTGGATAACATTAAAGCATTACTGCTCAATGCAAGGAGCCTTAACAAAAAATCCACTCCCAAAAAGCACTCCTTACCCTGAAAAACATTAATATTTGTATCATTACGTAGACCTGATTCATGACCATTGAAAGCACTCCATTAGTGCTGGGGGTTTCAAAGCCTATCACACATTCAGGACCACCACATTAGACAAAGGCACTAAAGGTGGTGGTGCCTCATTATTTTTAAAAATCACTTCATCTCTAGATTAGTTAGACAGGATAATGACCTGGAACTTCCACGTTCAACTTACTATTAACAAATCTCCTTATGTTATCATAGCTGACTTCCTCTATATCCCTCCACCTCAGCCCATACCTCCACCCTAAGTAGTATGGATACCTTATGTAATAAGCCAAGCACCTTTCTTCTAGGATATGTCAACTACCATTCCATAAACTGGGAGACTTATCCATCATCAAACACATATGCCCTGAGTTTTCTGGCTTCATCAATACAAACTCCATGGACCAATTAGCCTGTTCCCCAAATAGGGGCAATAAAATCCTGGATTTGGTCCATCAATTATAATTTCTTCCCAGGTTAAATCGTACTGCATGTCTATCAGAATCATCATAAAACTGAAACCTGAATCATCTCCCAATACCTTGTTAGTTAGGAATTTTGTGAAGGATAATGTAATAAAACTGAGTGATGACCTGGCTAAATTCAAAAGACCCTTCCATCCTGATGGCCCCACTACTTCTGCAGAATCCTTCACTGCCAAATTTTATGCACATGTTAATAGCTGCATAGATTCATCTGTCCCAGTCAAAAGGAAATACAATGCCAAATTCAAAAATAAACCCTTATCATGAAATCCAAATATTATAAGGCTCAATAATAAAAGAAAATAAAACTTAGTGCACACAAAAATAAAGCTAACTCTCAGGATACCTTGCTCTGGCAGTTGATGAAGAGGTTAAGATTACAGGCTGTCATTCCTTTTGTGCAAGGTTAGATTTCCTCAGCCTTCACTGAAAAGAGAGTGCATGTCTGTTGGGGCTACCTTGTTTACAAATAGGGGAGTTATTGTTATTACATCTAAAATGCTCTTGCTAAACTAAAAAGGAACTCTGGACCCTGATCAAATCAATCAAAACTAGATCCAATGTAAAAATAGCCATACAAGTGTAGAATAACCACAAAATTTTATTTAGTTACGTTAAACATGTCAAAAACAATGCCCAGCATTGTGTAGTGCTAATAGTAAATGATATCACATACTCAGTGGGCAGAGCAAATTTACCAGCAGAAAATTTTATCTCAAACTTTACCACCCTCTTCCCACCAAAATTCTCAGATCACATACTCACACATACAACTTTCACTCAAATCTCACAAGAACAAGTTCTCAAAACACTATTTAAAGCCAAGAACATTATGTCTATGGGGCTAGGTAATATACAAGGCTAATTATTCTTCAGCCTGAAACATGAATTGTCTTGTTTTCTAAGAAGCTATTCAGTATCAGCTTCAAAACAGACTTCATGCCAGATGACTGGAGGACAGCAACAGTCATTCCCTTGCACAAATGTGGGGCTTCTGGAGACCCGGGTAGCTATAGAGCCAAAAGCCTGAACAGTCTCATCTGTAAGGCTATGGACAGGATCATTATACAAGTAATATATAAGGATAAAAGTAACCTACAAATTCTTGACTCAACCAAGTTCATATTTGTCAAGGGCAAGTCTTGCCTGCTTAACTTAGTCAACGTCTTCAAAAAAGTTACTGAAGCTAGGGATGAGGGAAAAATAGTACACAACTCATATCTAGACCTTGCAAAGGTGTAAAGTCTCACACTCAGGAAACATAGATAAATTCCCTGAGCTAAATGCCAATCAGTATGCAACTTGCTGCAAAGCAAACTGGTTCAAACATAGAGCCCAGGAAGTTAGGATCTGTGGCTATACCTCCTCTAAAATACCTATCACTAAGAGTGAACCCCAGGGTGTAGGCTTTAGGACCCACCTCTTTGGCATTTGCTTCTTGAAGGTCAAAGCTAATGTCAAAGTTCATAGGTGTATACTAATGTCCGCTAGAGCCTTTGTAAGCCTAGCCATGCAACACATATGTGTCCCACAAGTTATACATTTTAGATGTTTATATAGGGATGATTGCTGATTATGAGATGACTTACTGACTGTCTCTGTCAATCAGATATGCAGATGCCAGACCAGGAGTGAATTTTCAATTTCTGATCCAATGGTCCAAGTTGCACTTAAATAGGGCTAGGGAGTGACTTTGTTTCACGTGGCTGTAAATCATGTTCCGGAGAAAAGGAATTCTCTGAGATACATATCTGCCTCTCCATTCTATTTATGTTGCAAGCAAAATTTAGGTCTTAAGAACTAGTAGTTCTGATGCTGTATGTTTTTCAGATGTGCAAAAGCTTCATCAGAATAGGGTCCAGCAATCCATTGTATGCCAGGGATGGATAACCTCTCAGTAGTCTGTAGGAGATTGAGTATAGAGATAGGGCTTTGAAGTGATCAATAAAGAACATTGTGTTTATGCCCTGTATTCTTTTTGTAAGGAACCTTTGTGGGCATTCCAGTTGCTAGATTTGTCTGGCCAGATACCTGCCAAAGGGTGTATTATACTCAATGAACAGTTTGTTGAGGGCCGAGTATAATGGCATAATGACTGCCCTGGAACTAGATGCCATGCACTTAGTTATAAGTTGAGCAACAGAGAAGGATTTTCATACTACCTTGGATATATGTTGGTTGAAGGCCAGGTTACTATTTGCATGTGTTCCTGGATCTCGGACTAGTGTGTCAACTCTTAAGGGTGTTTTATTGATGATGTAGTTCCTGGGATGGCTGTTTTGGGGGGAATCTATGACTGCTCCCAGTTTTAAATCATCTGCAAACTTAGCCAGCCAGAGGCTTTTAACATTAGCCTTGACTTCTGAGAAGTAGATGCCGAAGAAGAACGGGCCTAGCGCAGAACCCCTTTGGGAAAAAACATGTACCCATTAATTGCCACATAGGTGGCAGTACACTAAACACCGAAAGTGTGATAAGAGACTTAGGGACACAGGTGGCCAGTGGTCTCACCTCCGATAACCACATCACCACAACAGTCAGGAAATCCTTCATGTGGCACACCTCATCACTAAGGCTTTCCATCCAGAAAAAAGGAGGTCATTGTCCCACTGTACTCATCCCTCATTAGACCCATTATAGAATACAATGCCCCATTTGGTAAGTACCTCTCAAGACATCTGCAACAACTGGAAAGGCCACAGAAATACCTCACTAAAAGAATCACAGGCTTAAAACAGATGACTTATGCTGACTGCCTTAAAAAACTACAGCTATACTCTGTTGCATATCGTCTACTCAGAAGAGATCTCTGCTTAACATACAAGGGCATGTCAAACCCAGAGCTGTTGGACATGCTGCACTTAAAGAAACCCCAATACCTCAGAGCCACATACTCCAGGGATCTAAACCTTGTCATCACAATAAACAAAACATGCTGGAGGGATAGGTTCCTGACCCAGGGAATCCCCAGACTCTGGAATAGACTGCCCATAAATGTCAAGTAGAGTGCCTCTTTGGCCCTCTTCAAAAGGAACCTTGACGATTGGATGGGAGAAAGGAAATTCACCCCGGGGATCACATCAGTTAGCCTGCTAGACAGGGGTCCAGGGAAGTAAGTAGTGTGGGAAGAAATAGCCAGTGAATTGTTATGGCTAGGCTTGTATAGGCCCTAGGGCCGATAACCTAGTACCATCCTATAAACCTATGAACCTTGAGGGACTCTACTGGTGACTGGCCTCTTTGAGGAGGTGGTTTCAGCAATCCAAACTTCCTGGATTCTATCTGAGCCAGCTGGCTATACTACATGTTATATAAGGTTTTAATGCCTAATTCCATAAGTTTGCTATCAATGTCAAAGTGGGGTATTATATCAAATGCCTTAGCCAGGTCAAGGTCGGCAGTATGCACTGTTTTATCCTCATCCATTGCCTTGGTGACTTTTTCAGAGAAATCCACTAGGCTCAGTAGGCATGACCTTCCTTTGACAAAGCCAGACTGGGATGGATCCAGTGTCTGGAGGTCTCTTATGTCTTTGTTGATCATCTTCATGATAATTCTTTCCATGGCTTTACATGTAAGACTAGTCAAACTAATGGGTCCATAGTTTCCGAGATCCGCTAATGCTCCTCCCTTATGAAGAGGGATTACTGTTGCAGCTCTCCATTATCATGGCATGAAGTCTGTTTTAAGATAAAAGATAAATAGTAACTCCAGTGGCCCTGAAAGGTCATGTTTTAAACTATTCAGGAGGCATCCTGGGATAATTTTAGGGAACACTGAAGTTGTGATCTCAACCTTAGCAAATGCAACTAAGACAGGCTCTCTATTTATAATTGGAGGGGTTATATTTATAGGTATATAAACCTATAAACATTTTTATAGGTTATTAACCACCAGTTGAACACACGCTGCTGTATGCTGCCTTTGAGGTTTCTGACATAGCTGAAGCAGGCCTTATGGTTGTCTTTTGCCTGAGAGGCTATCTTGACCTCAAAATTGGATTTATCAGACTTAATTATCCCTCTTAGCTGCCTGCTAATTCTCATGGAGAATTGTTAACTTCATTGGGTTACACTTTGTCATTTTGTTACACTTCCTGATTTTTACCCATGACATTTTTCCTTTTTTTGTTTAACATTTTTAATCTGTGATGCCACCAGGGTGGTTTGTTTTTGGAATTTGTTTTGGGCTTATTTCTGGTAGTTATAGCAGCCTCTATGCAGCCATTGACATGGTTGTATAGAGTCTGTGAACAATTCACCATAGGTTGCTGTGTTTTCTGGATTTGGAAGAGCATTGGGTATTGTCACTCTATCACGTAATAAAAGATAGTTTGCCTTGGAATAGTTCCTCAGTGTTATTGGGTTTACTGGGGTTACCAAGCTGATTTTGATTTTGAAGGAGACAGTTTTATAGTCAGACCTTACCAGGGAGGATGTGTTATTGGGGGTGGTGCAACATTCCTACATATTTGTCAGTATGAGGTCCAGTATTTTGGAACCTCTAGTGAGTGCATGCACTGCTGGTTAAGGGTGTTTGCATTTACAGAGCTCAGGAATCTCTGTGCCTGCACATTTGGGGCCATGTAGGATTCCCAGTCTATATAAGGATAATTAAATACCTTATAAGTGAGTTGTTATGTTACATGGTGAGTGGTTTAAGTATGCACTGTGACTTTTATGGGACATAGAGGGTGACAAATAGCTTGTTAGGCTATGGTATGAGATTTTATCTATGATGATCTGCACATGGAGAAACTTCAACTCATAATCATGTTCAACCAACCTAGAGGCATGCTTGTTATATCAAGACACCTTCAACTTTAGTCCTTGTCTGTGCAGCTATTGGTCTAAAATTGTGTAAGGCACTGAAACCTTGCACTGCTGGGGTACTGTCTACAGCTTCAAAATGTGCCTTAGTAACTGCACAGATGTCAATATTCTCTAGGGTGAGTAGGGCTTGGAGGGAGTTTAGCTTTTTATTTAGGTCTCTGCCATTGAGCAGTAACAGCTTGATGTTCAGGTGAGCTGAGTTTGCTATGCAGATAGATTTGTCAATTTGGCATTGCCTAACAAGGGCTCTGTGGGAAAGGATACAGTTTTAGCCAGTAATCAAAAGCTTAGAGGGGAGGTTACTGGCTGACTGAGTTTTCAGATTACTGAAAAATTCGTGCCATTATAAACTGCCCAGGGGACACAAAGATCGTCCAAGATGGAATGTCCCAGCAAATAGATGATGTCAAAGCCATGGAGTAAAACTTAATGCTAGGAAGTATATAAGCATATCCTTCGGCATGCGTTACTTCCCTTGTAAATATCACATTGACAACATACCCCTAAACTGTCCCTTGATCACCATGTACACTGTTGCATGGAAGTAATTTTTCTTTGCTCAGAAACATGTAAACGTCCCAACATATCTTTGTACAGCCTGGCTCTCTTTTATCTGTATACAAAATATAAAGACTAAAAACTACCATGGGAATACAATGCTAGGCTTCTTAAGATCCCCGCAGGTAGCCTAGTAAGTAGGTATGAACATATAAACCTATAATGTTGATTTTACATTGAACAAATAACAAGACAAATGTGTTTTTCTGTAATGTTATTAACTATTAATGTCATTCTTGCTTTAGCAGATGGACCCCAAGTATAAATGTGACTTTTTCTTGTGAAGGTATCAATAACTTTTCTAAATATTTGCATAATTATTATGTGTGTGCATGTCTGCATATTTAATAGAGCTACAATTGGGGGGCTAAATTTTATTTTCATCATGATTACTTTTTTTTTTTTTTTTGCTCTAATTTGGTCTGTTTTGACTGTATACCTTAGTATTCAGATTTCTTATCCAATTTATACTTGACTTTCAAGTAAAACAATGCTGAGTTAATAACAATGTATCTTATTTACTACTGTGTATTTCTCATATCTTTTTATTTATATATATATATATATATATATATATATAGATATATATATATATAGATAGATAGATAGTGCATAGGTCTGACTGATAGTGTTCCAGCATTCAGAATTTGTTCAGTTACCTGGTTAACAAAGGAAGCAAATATCTGTCTGTCTTTCTGTCTGTCTGACTAACTATCTATCTGTCAATAAAGCATTATTAGTTAGACAACAGCTATCAATGCAAAGATTTTTCCAACAGTATGCTTTCTTTTGATATTATGGAATACCAAATAAACACTTCCTGGTTATAGTTATTAATATATTCATCATTGCATGCCATCTGTTCATAATATTTCATGAAAATAACTCCTGTCTTATCAGGTACCTAGTATCCAGGTTGTCTGAGAAGATATTTATGACCTATGTGCTGACAGGATATGTGAAATACTGTTCCACAATGCTTCCAGCTGGACAATGCCAAAGATATCTTCAGACATGGTATTTATGTATATATGCATATTTCATTACTAAATGTTTGAAGTATCTGCTAAATGGTGTAAGGAAGATAGCCAACATCAGCGACAACATCTGCAGCATTATGTGTGCTTTCACTGATGCAGTTCAGGACAATAGTGTAGCCCCCAAGTGTAGTAGCAAACCCTACCCCAATAAAGTCAACAATGTAATTTTGGACATCCCTATTGTCATGTCATGTGTACTTACAGTCATAATTTACATGTTCACCATATAAGGGCAAAAATATTAGGGCAGAATCAGGAATGTTCTGGAAAAAGAACAGTTGAGAGATGCGTTCTGAAGCCTTTTCTTACTGTTCGTACTCCAGTGCCGCACTTCTGCTCAGAACCTCTGCCTGGAGTGTCATGGCATCACTGTTGTTTTCAGTCCCTTAAGGCAGCACCATTACATTTTGACAGCTGCATTATAAATGCCAGCAACAAATGTTACAGGAATACAGCCCAGTAGTAACAAATGACAGTTTAAGAGTATTTAAATATTTTTTTTCACTTAGGGATAGTGGTATTCTATAACTCAGAAAAAAGACTCACTATTCGTGGTAGTCACCAATGCAGGTTGGTTAATTAGTGCAATATGGAAAAGATGCAATTAATAGACATGGCCATAATAAGAAGGTTAACACTTCAGCTCATTAGCACATCTATAAATTGCATGCTAGCTCTGGTATACCTGATCATTCTAATGTTCTTCCTTGGGGTCTATGCATCACACTGACAATGGCATCCTTACTCACACATATTGTAATTATGTCAAGTGTTAATATCTCTATTGCCATAGTAGATGACCCCAACTATCACTAACAGACATGCAAACAATCCCAGACATACCCACACACAAACCCTTCAACCATCCATCCATCCATCCATCCATCCATCCAGCCATCCATCCAAACATCAACAAGCAACTCCTCCAAAGTTGAAAACACTCACAGAAATAATCACACATTCACCAACACCTGCTCCAACCACATCCATACAGACATACACAGATACCTCCAACACATGCACATACAGATGTGTACACATACCTCCAACACATGCACACACAGACATGCACACATACCTCCAACACAGATGTGGACACATACATATCCAGAGTCTTGATTCTCATCCTAATCCAAATTGTGCAGCCATACTGACAGACACATACACACACTCATGCAGAGCTGTTCATCATTTGGTGACGGCAACATAGACTTTGACTGATTTTGCAAGGATTTGAAGCCATCTAAGGCTGAAAAAACAAACCTAAGTATAATTTTTGTTCTTGCATTGTTTATTTTCATTTACTGGGAAGGATTACTGTGATATTTAATTGTTTTTTCTGCACTTTTTCAATGTTCAAGCTGTGTTTCAAACTGCTATAAGAGCTGCTGTTCTGTACTAATTACAGTGTACCTAGTGAATTGTAAAGTTAGATCCAGGCATCTGTTTGTTGTTCCTCAACATCTGAGTGCCAAATCAGTAATTTTACATTAAGTTAGTCTAAGTATGCACTTTTGTGGCAGGGGAGGGCTGATTTCACTCATCTGAGCTCAGAATTACTGGTAGAAAGCTGACTGTGTACTTTTTTGATTGGCATGTGGACTTAACTAGTGTTAAACTTGTTTTCTTCTAAGCGTATTTAAGCCTCTTGTTTGTGCAAGGATTACTTATCCAGAGCAGTGGCACTTTGTGGTACCTTTTATATACACAAACACCAGAAGTTGAAATTTGCCTATCAAACTACCTCAGAACTTTACCTCATTCCCACGGTACTCACCAAGCAATTAGCTTTCATGTTGAGCAGCATGTACACATTCATTTAGGACTATTTAAGTCTGCATTACATTATCATAGCACCCAGGACTATCACTACTCAGTGAAATTTGGTTTGGGCACTGGGCAGCATTGTAGGCTAGGTTAACTGCAGATTATATTAAGTAAACAACCCCCTTGTCCAGTTAGAAACGCCCTTCATTCCTATCCCTTGCAATAAGACCAGCAACCATGGATGGACAGGACACTTTCCTACCATCTCTTTTTCCAGCTTGGTATACATGAGAATCCTTAGGCAATGTAACAATTGCCTCATGTATACTGATAACCACTTAATTCTTCAACAGGCAAATGCAGCGTGGGAGAGATGTACTTACATATTGCCATTGGAGGCCAGACTCTCACATACAGACAAAAAATGCAACAAACATGTTGTCACTGACTCACAGACACCACTCACTGCATCCACTAAGGACCATACACATAGATGTAAATATGTGGAAGTGCTCACATGTAATTACCCAAGCCTCAAAGGCCTCTTAGACTCAATCCTCAGAAACTCCACCTGCACACAAACAAGACACTTTCCATCACAACACATAAACCCACATCTCATTGTGTCTCAACTACTAAGTCCATAAGGTGCAACATTTCACAGCCAAAATTCTGATCATAGGTGACTCCATTTTAAGATACTCCAGTGTCTCCTTGTGAGGATGGATAAAGAGAAGGTTACAGTTAATTGCCTGAAAGGGGGTCAGGATGTGGGATATCATGCAAGCACTCAGGCCATTCACCACTAAGTATTAGTATGACTAAGTCATAGTCCATGTGAGCATAAATTACCTGAGATGTACCTCCCTGGAATATATGAAGAGAGGCATGATTGAATTTTTAGAATATGTATCACAGGCAGGTATGAGCCTAACACTGAGCAGCACTCTTCCATCTGCAAGGATGATGCAACAATACAGACACAAATTGATCAACTTTAACCACTGGCTTAGCTGCTGATGTCATTCTAAAGGGGTTTAATATTTGTTAGCCTTGGAGGACATGGTCAACAGGCCACACTGCTTTGCCAGGGATGGTCTCTACCTGCCACCTCTAAGCTTTATGATATTGACAAACACATTATCCACCCCATATTGCTTTTCATAGGATCATAGTAAGTTACTAAGCTATTGGCCCTGAGGCCCTTACAAGCCTAGACAAGAATTTAGCCGATGTTCCAATAAGCCAGCACCCTATGCCACTGCCCAGCAGGGACATAGTTGGAATTCCAGGCATATATTTTCTGTTCCCCATCCAGTTAGTGAGGTTGCACTTAAAAAGGTTTAATGAGGTACTCTACTTTACATAGAGAGGGAGTCTATTCCACAAAAGGGGGAGTCTCTGGGACACAATTCTGTCCCACCAACAAGTCTTATTGATGCCACAGACCAGGATTAGTTCTTGCATGTGGGTTACTCGAGTGGCGCTTGACTTGCAGATATGCAGCAATCTAATCAGGGTAGGGTCTAAGATTGTTCTGTATGCCAGACAGATGTCACCTCTGAGGAATCTGCAGGAGACTGAGTAGATGGACAGGGCTTTTAGCCTATCTGTTAGGATAGACCTTTGAGGCCTTGGATTCTCTGGGTGAGGATTCTCTGTGGTTTCTCCAGCTGCTTCATGTGCTTTGGGAAGTACATGCCAAAAGGGGCATTGTATTCAATAACTGGTCTTATAAGGAAAGAATACAGGTATGTTATGACCCCCTTGTCCCTGAATGAGATACCCTTACTAATGAGGTTGGCCATGTAGAAAGCTTTCTGTACAATGGAGGCAATATGGTGGTCAAAAGTCAGTTTGCTATCAACCTGGGTTCCCAAGTCCTTCACAACTGATTGCATGCTTAGTGCCTTATTATCAATGTGATAATTTGTGGGGACATCATTCTGATAATGATGCATTTTTTGGCATTCAGTTTGAGGCCATGTTTCTGGCACCAGTCATTTGTTTGGGTGAGACTCTCTTGGAGGATGTCCACATCACTAGGGGGAATTGATGACAACACCCAGCTTGCAGTCATCTGCAGACTTGGTCAGTCATAGCCCAGTAGATTTGGACTGCACCTCTGAGAAGTATATCCCAAACAGCAGAGGCCCCAAGACAGATCCCTGGGGTACACCACTTGTTATAGGACAACTACTTGAGGTGGCTTCTCCTATTTTGCCTAGCTGGGTTCTATCTGTGATAAAGTTTATTACCCATATGGTAACATATGGATTAATGCCTAGTTGAGAGAGTTTATCTATTATACCTGAGTGGGGAATAGTATCGAAGGCCTTGGCCAGGTCAAGGCAGGTGGTGTGCACCCTGTCTTCCCCTCATCTATGGCCTTGGTGACTGTCTCAAAGAAGTCAACCAAATTTAACAGGCATGACCTCCCCTTGACAAAACCAAACTGTGTGGGATCAGGTGTCTGGAGGTTGCCAATGTCCTTGTTAATGAGGTCCATGATAATTCGCTCCATGGCCTTGCAGATCAGGCTAGTTAGGCTGATGGGTCTATAATTTCCTGTACTGGTGGATGCTCCACCTTTGTGCATAAGGATGACAGCATCTGTCCTCCACTTGAATGGAACAAAGCCGGTACTCAGGCTCTGGTTGAATTGGGTACCTAATGGTGTTGCAAGTTCCTGCCTGAGCTCATGTAGGATGCAGCCTGGGATGTTATCGGGTCTCATGGAGGCTGTATTTTGTGCCTTTGAGAGGGCAGCGATTACTTGCTCCCTAGAGATAAGGGGAGGGAGGCAGTTACTGGGGATGGCCTGTTTTACTGATGGGGGGACAGCGGAGTGAAGTTTTTACTGAACCTGTCTGCCAGCATGTTGCCTATATGTACAGGGTTTGTGTATGTGGTGTCCTTGACCACCAGTTCTGAGCAGATCTGAGTGCTTTCCTTGAGACTGCTGACATATATGAAGAAAGCCTTATGATTGTCTTTAGTAGATGTGGCCAGTTTGGACTCAGAGTTTAGTTTGGAGGATTTCACTAGTGTTCTTATTTGTTTGATCAGGTTAAGGATAGATTGCTTCCAATTAGACACTTGCTCCTTCTTGGTCCTGGACAGCAATTTTTTCCTTTTATTCTAGAGTTTATTTATTGTAGATGTCCACCAGACAGGTTTACTCTTCTTTGAGGAGGATGATTTCATCCTGTCTGGTATTCCTGATTCCATGCAGCTGCATTAATGCTCATATGGTACTTTAGTGTAAGTCTGGACATATGTGCCAGTTTCTTTGGAGTTGGAGGGGCTGTGAAGCTGTTTATACCTTCTCACAGGAGGTTGCAATCAGCTTTGGAGAAGTTGTTTTGTTTGACCCTAGCTGAAGGGGGGGTTGGGCGAGATGGTGACGTCAAAAGTGACTACTTTGTGGTTGGATCTTACCAGGGATGGTGACACTGTTGGAATGTTGCAGTGGTTGTTTGTTAATACCAAGTACAAGAAATTTTCACCTCTTGTGGGGGTGTCAGCCAACTGTTCCAAGGCATTTGCATTAACAAAATTAAGGAATCTCTGGGCATTTGTGTTTTGGCATGAGTATTTCTTCCAATTTATAGTTGGATAGTTAAAGTCGCCCAGGATCAGGGTAAAGGGTTCAATCTTGATAGATCCAAAAAGGTCCAGACAGGTGGAGTGGGCATCTTGAGTCAGAGCTGGAGGTCTGTAGCTAGCTATGATTTGAATAGGGGTCTTGTCAATTGTTAACTGCACCTGGAGTATTTCCTATGCATCATTTGACCAGTCTAGAGGTGTGTATGTCTTTTATATATATTGCAACTCCACATCATTTTGTTTTGCTACTCACGGCTTGGGGTCTGAATGAATGATAGGATGAGTAACTTGATATGGCTGGGGTGGTGTCTGCAGCTTTGAACCAGGTTTCTGTGACTGCACAAATGTCAGCTTCTTCCGGGGTTAAGAATGCTTGTTTGCAGTGAATGCAGTTGCATGTTTAGACTCCTAGCGTTTAGCAGCATAACCTTTAATTTACGTTTTGATGAAATTTTCTTGTTGGTAGTTTTGAACTCATGGCATTGCATAAAAAAGCACTATAGGGGAGGCAAGAGCCTTTGCCAGGAGCCTGAAGCCCAAGAGAGACAGATGCAGGCCATCTCTGGCAAAGCATCATAGCTTGCCAATCATGTCATCCCAGGCATTGCCAAACAGAAAACGTTCTAACATAACAAAAGCTACTCAGGACAAGCTAAAGGTGTTACTGCTCAGTGCTAGGAGTCTCAACAAGAAACTGCACTCCCTAGAAGCTCCCTTCAACACTTAAACCAGAACAAAATCTAAGCAGTTCAGAAGGTCATGAAAAACCACACTACAAAGATGCCTGAAAATATGTAAATGCAGCTTTTATTTTCACATATGTGATAGTGTGGTTCTTCGTGGCCTTCTGAACTGCTTAGATTTTGTTCTACTCCATGTCCAACTAGCTATAAGAAAAATCCATTACCATATTCTTGTTAGCTACAGATCCCCCTCCATGAACCAGGAAACTCATACATCATACCTAGAGTTACTTGCATTACTCACCATCCAGGCCAATACCAAACTCATAGGTGATTTTAGCAACACCTCCATTAACTGGGAGGCATAGACAACCACTAACATATAGGCCTACAGATTTGTCAACTTTGAGAGTTCAAATATCTTAGAGCAGCTGGTCTGCACTACAATAAGATGAACAAATATTCTAGATCTGATACTCATAAACATGGGAGAGCATTGCATCACCCACTGTGATGTCACCATTGGTAAGATCGGATCACAGAGCTGTCTCCCTGGAAATTTAGGTAAAATTAGACCTCCCACCAAAGTTCAAAAACTATAAGAACTTCTTTAAAGGCAAACTATCTCCTATTAAGTGATGGCATAGTTAGATTCCAAGCTCCTCCAAATCCAGAAAACACAGAAACCTATGCAAAGGAGTACACAAAAGCCCTGTGCGACCACATAAATAACTACATAGAAATGATAGTACCAAACTGAAATAAGCCCAGGTCAAACCGCAAAAGCCAGCCATCCTGGTGGACTGTTGTTCTTATTAGGTTGTATAACAAAAGGAAAAACATCTTGTTGAAAAGCAAGAGAGAATGCGTACAACAGAGCAATAAGTCTCTCATTAGTATAAATAGGCAAATCAAGGAACTAGTCAAGTGCCTGAAATCAGACTTTGAGCTAAAAATAGACTCCATAGCTAAGGATAACCATAAGGGTTTTTTTCCTGCTATGTCCACCATCTTAAGGGCAACACCCAACAATGTGTGGAGTTAGTTATAGATAGTATCTCCTATACTAGCTATTCTGTCAGCCAATAAATTCAGCTCAAACTTCACTTCCCCATCACTCCCAGTTTCCCCCAAGAAATACCCTCCACCACTTCTCTACCAATTTTCAGCGGTCAGTGACAAAGTTTAGATATAGGTAGCCACAGTGCTCTCTAAAGTTAAAAACACAGCACCAATGGGGCCCAATGATATATGAGGTTGCCTCTTAAATAGCTTAAATCAGGACCTATCAGGCCAAATAAGACTTTTATTTAACCACAACCTCCAGACTGGCTTTTTTCCAATAGAGTGGAGAACAGCTACAGTCATCCCTCTGCATAAGTGAGGACCGTCAACTGACCTGGGAAATTACAGACACATAAGCTTGACTGGCCTTTTTGGTAAGGCCATGAAAATAAAAATCATGGACTTGACAAATAAAGGCACTGGAAACCTCCAAGCACTGGAATTGACCCAATTCAGCTTTGTCAAGGGCAGGTCATGCCTACTAAATCTGGTGGACTTCTTTAAGAAAGTTACAAAAGCCATAGATGAGAGCAAAACAGTGCAGACTGCATACATTAACCTGGCCAAGGCATTTGACACAATTCCCCACTTAGATATTTTAAGCAAACTCACAAAACTGGGCATAAATCTCTATGTCACCAGATGGATAGCCAGTTGCCTCAAGGATAAGACATTTATGGTTAAAGTGATTGATTCAAGTTACAGCAAAAGGCCAGTCACTAGTGCCATAAACCTCAGTGCTGCGAACATTCCTTTTTGGAATATACTTCTTGTATGTTAAGGTCAATGTGGAAGGCCACTGGATGACAATGTTTGCAGACAGCTGTGAGCTAGGGGCAATCATTGAATCCCCCAAAAATGTACATATCCTTCAGGAGGGTCTAAATCAGACAAATGGATGGTGTCAGAGCATATCCATAAGACAAACAGTATGAAGGTCACCTGTTCTATAGATCTAATCTTAGTCAGTGAATCAAACGGCTCATGCTGGAGAGACAGATATGTGTTCCATACATTGCCCCTTCTTTGGAATAGGTTTCTTATTTACATAAAGTAGAGTCCTTTCCTGGCCCTCTTCAAGACCTGTCTGGATCGATGGATGGAGAATCATAAATTCACACCTAGGGTGGCATCTATGTCCCTTATGGACAGGGGCAATCTGTAAAATCTGTAAAATAATAAAGGAGAGAACGCCCTTGCGAGACACATAATGGACCATCCATCCCATAGTTTTACCCTTCGAGTTATAGATCAAGTCCCTATAGATAATAGGGGGGACCCTGAGTCTTTGATTCTGGAACATTGTGAATTAATTTGGCAACAAAGACTAGATGCTTGTCACTACCCAGGCATCAATGAATTGAGTTCCATCATGTGTATTTTGAGACTGAAAAGTTTGAGTAGATAAACAATAATAATTTTCAAGCACACAGTTTCTTTTGCACAATGATGTGAGAGGATGATTTTTTTTTATTAAAGTTTATCTTAAATTAATATAATTTATTATATTAATTACAAATATTTATTATTTTTATTATTTTTTATAGTAGAGTTTTTCATATTAAAATGTTAGGGCTATGCAATATTCTTTAAACATATACATAAACATGATTTTTATGGGTTTACCAATTTTTAATGTGTCATTTGATTTTTTAGTTTTTAATTTGTGATAAATTTTGCTATGTCCACAAAGCAACGGGTTAAGTAAATTAGGCCCATCGTTTTGTTTTATTTATTTACTTATTCATTTTGTTAATGTTTAAATGTTTTTAAAGTAAGATATATTCACTAAGTGGTTTGCTGTTGCTATCTGGCACTATAAAATTGTAACAAAGAATGTATCACTTTAAAAGTTTGTAAAGCTGTGGAGGGGCTTGCGAGTGTTCCACTACGCAGGCAACCTTTCAATGCATGTCTAGCAATCATGTGACTAGGTGGAGGGAAATTTAAACCCCTGTTTCCTGTGTAGGCTTTTTTTCTGAGGAAGTTGATTTATTCAATTCAACGAAAAACTTTTTTATGTGCTTAAATTATATGTTATAGTATATTAAATGCACTTTGGATTTATTCAACTTGTGTATGGTGTTGGTGTACTACTGGTCGGCTTGCCTGAGCGGATTCAATGTGTGTGAGTTTACAGAAGTTTATCATTCTTTCTTGAGTTTGTGTTTTGGAAATCTGTAAAATACTCAAGACAGAGACAGAAACCCATGTCATTCTCCTGCCCTAGGGGCCATATACTGGGTAAAGTTAAGTTATATTGGGTAAGCTTGTAAAGGCTCTTGAGCCATTAACCAAGTAATCTCCCATGAATCTAGAAACCTATGAACAATCACACGTGCTGACACAAACAGGCATACATATACACATATCCATTCATCTTTGTTCATTCTCCTACAGACAAGTACACACATTATTAAACACCCCACCCCAGCGTCTTTGCTGAACTTATCTGCACCTTGAATATTTCTTTGTAGTGAGTTGATGATTATTGTACTTTTACAGTGCACGTATCCTTCTAGAGTAAATTTTTCTTGACTAGGTGATTCACTGAATTGTTTGGCAAACAAATTGGGAGCTGTAAACATTTCCAGAGAAGAGCACATTGCTTATTATAATCAGCCATTCCCCCAGAATACATGCAACTTTACCCCAGAGATCATCTCCATAATGAGGCACTTCTCTGGGATAAGCTTCAGTGGAAAGGTGGTCTGTGAATCAAAAAGGCTTAGCATGATGTGAAAATCTGCAAAACCTTTCTGAATCCCAGTGGAATTGTTGCTGTCCTGCAATTCCCAGGATCTCAGCATATTAGCTAATTGAGTCAATGAATAATCATAATAAACTTCTTTCTCACAATATGTACTAATACATTACTTTAAGCAGGAAACTAGTCAGTCAAGGTTAATTTATGTGTCGCTAAAGGGATTTGCACGTCATGATAATGATACACCATTTATGTGTCACCAACACATTTATGTACATCCAATAAGGTCAGTAAATGCTGCTTTCTGTTAGAAATCATATCCTGCCACAGCTACAGTTAAACAAATAAACAAAAAAGAAAAATATCGAAGTATCGAATCTGAATTAAACCACTGTATTTCAAATGTATCATTACTTTTACAAAAGAAAAAAAAAATAGCCAGGGAATTGCAAAATGGTATTATGGCAAAACAGAACAAAACCTTTGTAATTGTACTAAATAATATCAAATAACTTAAAATATATTTGATTTTGACAAGTGCTGTCAAAAATTTCACTGCAACACAAAAGTCATAACTAAGATTACATCAATGTCTGTTAGTACCTGACCCATGTTAGCGCGAGCAGCATTCCTAGCCTCAATATGATGATCAGAACAGATCACAGTTCTTGGCCTTTTAATATACACTAAATAACTAGGACTTAGCAATGTTCTATATTAGGTCCCCATGGTGACAAATGTGACTGCAAAAAGGAGAATGCAGGCTTTCCAGAGCATTTTAACATCTACGATAATGTCTCATCTTTTTAAAAAAAAATGCAGAAAAGCAATGTTATACTTATTAAAAAGAAATACCTTTCAAATCAATTTGGATTCAAATGGTCCACAGATTGTTTAGGAATTCATAGTCTTGCAAGGGAATAAAACTACTGTCAACTAAACAATATTTACAAAACAAGACAGACATAGATAGGAAAGGAAGTAAATAACTCAGAATAATACAGCTTTCTTTCACAAAAACAGTAAATTAAGGGGAAAGCAAAATGATTCCCTTGAAGACAGACTTTATTGTCATGAAAGAAATTGTTACACAGAACATAAACTGACCTTTGAAGGAGAAATGAAGTAAATTAAGTATTGCATTATTCATATCAAAGATACCAAAATATCAAAAACTTGAAATGACATCATTGTGGAGTCTCATATCCATTATGGCCACATACCAAGTCCTATCCATCCGAATATAAGTTAATATATTCAAAACCAGGGCAGATACCGACTGAAATCATGGAAGGACTTAGGAGTCACTATGCATAATAATTGGGACCTACCCTGAAGCACAGCAGGACATTTGTGAATTTTGTTTAGAATGTAAGTCTTTTTATCATGTATAAGCTTAAGTAATCAAATAATGTTTTTAATAATGATGTCACTTTGAAGTATGCATTCAATATGTTGTTCTAGCTGTTGAATGAACTGAGCCAAAGTAGTTACTATTGTTTCCTGATCTGAGTGCCCAGACCTCTGGGAGGTTCTGCACTACCAAAGTGTTACTAAATGCTTCAATGCATTCAGTACTGTGTATTCCATAGCATGACAAAGATAAAAAATGGAAATCACAGTAAATGTGGGCAAAGGTAACCTGATGCACCAAAATGCTTTTCTGAAGTATATAAAACATAAGTTTGGTTGTTAAACCAACTTTCTATTTTGCAGCATGTTCACCCATGACCTGCTACATTACAAAGTTCAATTAAGACAAATAGCATGCAGATAAATAATGGAGCAGCTCCACAGACATAGGTGCATAGGGATATACTAGGCAGTCAGTCTGTAGACCATTACAAGCCAATAAACCGTGTTCAGAAATTCCCTCCACCCTTATAATGGAATATTATGTAATACCGGTAATTGAGAGACAAAGGTCCAATATTAGGGACATTTTAAAATATTACTTTAATTCACTTACAAATGTTAATAGAACAAAGAGGTTTTACTCAGCATGCATTTTCTGATCAGTAAGAGCTATGAAAATGTAATGTTTGGCTTTAATGAATGATTATCCTCAATGATTTTCCAGATAATCAAAACATTTTATGATGTATAGGGCAAAAAATGTAAGTAAAATTAGGGATATTCAACAAAATGAGGGACAACTGAAAACCACAATATATAGATAAGATTTAATCTCTAAGATAGGCGAATACAATGGGTCTATATTATCTTATCAAAGAGGCATTACAGTGAACGCCTCTTCATCGACCCATAAAGAACGAACCGCCAGTTCCGTGAACGGCTGATTCAGCGATTTTTATCTAAGGAAAAAATTGTTTGGACATCAGTGTGAATTTGCCCCTTTCCCCACTGTAGTGTGATCTCAGAGTTGGCATACTTAGTTAGGGGGTATGTGAGTGTTTGTAGTGATGTTTTGTTTCTGGCCGGATCAGTGATTTTTTTTTCCCTAGGAAAAAAATAATTGAATCGGCCATTCGCAGAACTGGCAGTTCATTCTTTAGGGGTCAGTGAAGAGGCATTTGCTGTAATGCCTCTTTGATAAGATAATATAGACCCGATTTATACCTAGTTTAGTGAGTTTATCTATAATTCCAGAGTGGGGGATGGTGTTAAAAGCCTTGGCGAGATCTACATAGGCTGTGTGAAGCACCTTACCCTCGTCTACGGCTTTGGTAAACCAAGTGCTTTCGCTTTTGTAGTCAGCCATGTTAAATACTAAATGCAACATCACATGACATACCCCCCCCCCCCATGTGAATCATCCCTGAATTTAAAGTTGAGTTTGATTCTTGGATTGGAATATATATTTAATATTTAAGGAAAGTTTATACACACTGTATTTTTAAGAAACTGATTAGGGATGATTCACATGGGGGGTATGTCATGTGATGTTGCATTTAGTATTTAACATGGCTGACTACACAACAGATTTTTTAACCTTGAAGAAGCTCAGTAATAACCGAGCGAAAGCGCTTGGTTTATTGTTTGCTGCTGTTTGGTGTGATTCAGATTACGTACCAATAAATGTGCTGTTCTTAACTTACTGCTTCTAACCACATTTTTTGGAGATTTGGGTACTGTGGCCGTGGATTTTGGTGATTCTTGGTCTTGTGTTCCCATTTTTTGACATTCAGATCATATTAGACAAGATGTTTCAATTCCTTTGCAAACCATACCCAGAAACATAATGTAATTTTGGCCTTTCTGTCTATGTACATAGAACTGTATAATGATACATTGTCTCTCTATTTATTTTTCAATCTTTTGTTGCTTGTTGTGTTGTTTAAAACCCGTCGTGTGTTATCTATTATTATTAATCCATTAGTTAGCTTTTAATTATAGCTGCTGTTCAAACTTTGTCTAAGATAGTTTGTTAATGTCTTTGTCCAATATTTAATACTATTAAAGTGTATTACTGTATGCTCAATGTGGAGCTTTTCTCCCGGGCCTCCACTAAAAAAGGACATGTGTCCAGTCGGACTTTCCCAGTAAACAAATATAAAATAAAATAAATAAATAATGTATTTCTTGGTATCGAGTTTTCAGCCATGGTTTACCACCAAGTGTTTGTATTAGACCTTCTTGAATGGGTTTCTCATCTTGGGGAGATTCAATGACTGCTCTTACTTTGCAATTATTTGTGAGCTTGGTTATCCAGAGACCTTTGACATTGGCTTTGACATCCAAGAAGTAGATGCCAAAGAGGAGTTGGGCCAGCACAGCACCCTGGGGGACTCCACTGGTGACCAGTCTCTTTGTAGAGGTAATCTCACTGATTTTAACCTCCTAGATCATATCAGGGAGCTAGTTAGATATCCAGTGTATCAGAAAGGGGTTCATACCTAGATAGGTAAGTTTGTTGATAATGCCCGACTGGGGTATGGTATCAAATGCCGTAGCCAGATTAAGGTAGGCAGTATGCACCATTTCCCCTTATTCATTCACATGGACAAAGCCTTTTTTAAGACTATAGTTAAATAATGACTCCAGGGGTCCTGATAAGTCATATTTTAGCCTGTTCAGGAAGTATCCTGGGAAGTTATCTGGGCCCACTGAGGCCATGTTCTTGGCTTTAGTGAGTACAGCCAGTACATTTTCCCTAGTTATAGTTGGAGGGTTAATGTTTGAGAGTACTTTTGGGGGGATGGTTGGGGGTAAGAAGGAGCTAAAGCTGGAACTGCATCTGTCCACTAGCAAGTTCATTATATTGCCAGGGTCAGTGAATGTGGCACCATTAACCACCAGTTCAGCACATTGTTGTGTGCTACCCTTGAGGTTTCTGACATAGCTGTAGAAGGCCTTATGGATATATTTTACCTGGGAGGCTACCTTAACCTGAAACCTGACTTTGCTTGACCCAATCAGACCACCTCATTGCCTATTTACTTTGTTGACAGAGTTTTTATCATTATGGGAATTACCCTTCCTGACTTTTGCCATATTTTTTTCCTTTTGTTGTATATCCTGTTTAATTTGGGATGCTACCAGAGCAGTTTTTTTTTTCTTGGGGCTAATCCTAGGATTACTTCTGGTAGGCACAGCAGCCCTTATACAGTCATTGACATGGTCGTTCTGAGTTCTTGAAAGCAATTCAGCATAGGCTGCTGTATTCTCGGGGTTTGGTGCAATAGTTTCTAAATGTTATTGGTTATAATGGAATAATGAATTTGATTTTGATTTTAAAGGAGACAGCTTTATGGTCTGACCTTATCAGGGAAGATGAGACATGGGGGGGGGGGGGTGCAGCGCTGTCCAATATTTGTGAGCACAAGGTCCAATATGCTGGAGCCCTTGTGAATATATTTACTCTTTACCCAAGGGTGTTTAGATTCACAAAGTCCTGGAACCTTGTACCTGTAGATCTGAGGCCATGTAGTATTCTCATTCTAAAAAGAGGTAATTGAAGTCTCCCATGAGTAGGTTGCTAGGTTAGATGGTAAGTTTCTCCAGTAAGTCAAGTATGCATTGTAAGTTTCCTGGGATGTGAGTGTGACCTATAGGTGGCTTAGATATGGTAAGGTATTATGGCTATGGTGATCTGCACATGGAGGAACTCCAGCATGTCATCCTGTCTGACCACCATAGAGTATGCCTGTTATTGATGTATATTGAGACACACCTCTGCCTTTAGCCCTTGTCTGCACAGTTACTGGTCTTAAAGCATGAAAAGCACTGAAACCTTGTGCTGCTGGGTACTCTCCGCTGATTTAAACCATGTGTTATTAACTGCACATATGTCTATATTCTTGAGTGTGAGGGGGCTTGGAGGTAGAGTATATTTTATTTAGGCTTCTGGCATTGAAAAATAACACCTCAAGGTTCAGTCGAGTCGATTTTGCTATGTCTCTAGGTTTGCCAAGTTGGTATTGCCTAAAAAAATCTCTGTGGGGGTGGATAACGTTTTAGTCAGTATTCAAAATCCTATAGGGGAAAGGTGCAGACCATCTGTAACAAAACAACATGGTTTGTTGACCATATCCTCCCAAACTGACAAATATTGTATCTGCTTAGAATGACACCTGAAAGACAGCCAGTTGTTTTTCATTTTTTGTTCATATTGTGGCAGCATCCTCCATGATGGTAATATGCTGCTCAGTGCCAGGCTCATACTAGTCTGAGACACATTGTCTGAAAGCTCCATAATGTCTCTCTTCATATAGTCTGGGGTGGTACATCTCAGGTCCCTTACACCTACATGGACTATGAGGGAATCATACTAGTACCTGTGCATAATGACTTGAGTGTTTGTGTGATTTGATGGATTCTGGCTGCAGATAAACTATCAGTTATTGTCTCCTTGTCCAGCATTGCTAGAGGAGAATCATTGTATCCTACAATGGAGTCCCCTGTGATGACAGCCTTGAGAAGTATGTTTGGTTGCCATAGTGGCTTATTGTTTGTTGCTCCACTGACAGTGACATTATGTCTGGTGTTAGGTGGTATTTTTTCTAAGTGCCTTTTGGCTTGCTAAGACATAGCTTTTAGAACGGGTGGTCTAGATGATCTTTGTTCTTCAGGAAGATTGCTTTTAAGTGCCTCAGCATACATTAGCTATTTGATCTCATAGGTTCGATACTATACAAGCTGGAACATTTTGCATCTATACCTGAGTTTAGACTAGCTTACATTAATAACACTATATTCACCAAATGATTACTCCACTGAATTGTTACATTAGTGTCACCTTTTCAACATCCTCCAGCTGACCACCAACTGCTTGACATGCTGTCCTACATGCCATTATATAAGGACTACATCATTAACACTATATTCACCAAATGATTACTCCACTGAATTGTTACATTAGTGTCACCTTTTCAACATCCTCCAGCTGACCACCAACTGCTTGACATGCTGTCCTACATGCCATCATATAAGGACTACATCAATAACAGTATATTCACCAAATGATTACTCCAATGAATGGTTACATTAGTGCCACATTTTCAACATCCTCCAGCTGACCACCAACTGCTTGACATGCTGTCCTACATGCCATCATATAAGGACCCTGCTGATCTTTAAGTTAGAGTTTCTGTCTGAAGTAAGTGCACAGAGTAATCCAGACTGAGCAGAAATCAGCCAATAATGTAAGCTGAAGTACACTTTAGGGACCTTCATATCGTCTCCCAGGAGGAAGGTGGAAAAGAACAGAATGTTGAGACAAACCATTATCATGAAGGATTAGATTTACGAAAATATCAAGAACTACCTCAAGGTTCTATCCTGTAACCACAGTTTGTGAACAGTTGTTTTCTTTCCAGTTCATCTACTCAGCAGAACACATGCGCACTTTCCTTTTGCAAAACTCTCTGGCATCATATCATTGTAGTGTGCGTAAACAAATTTGCTATGTCCCCCTACACATAACCTATCACTTTTGCAATGCCTGCATTCCAATAAAATACTGAAGTATTACACAAACTCCATTCTAATAAAGGATGGAAAGCAAGAAATATCATGTTAAGTAAACACTTGTTGACTTACTTAATAGATATGCATTAATGTTACAGCTTTTGCTCCTGCTTGTATGCACATGGGGATGGAGAGAGAGAGAGAGTCATGCACACATAACAGGTGACAGCTTACAACAAGTGTGATCATGTGTAAGGTTTGACAACTGCACGTGTGAGATTTTGTGCAAAGTAACTGCTATGAAGTCGTGTGGTGCTTCCAGCCAAATACAGATAATTTTAGTTATGAGAGTAAATGTAACAGCATTACTAAATCATGGCTAGTAACATTTTGTTTCTTGGCAGCTATGGACAGTAATCTCTGTTACTAAATAAGAACATCAGTCTTGAAAACTACGCCAGTACTGCATAAGGTGAAATTTTATTGCTTTCATAAATAGATGGTGAACAAACGTTTTAGACACACTATGCTTTTGATGAGTTGCAAAAGAAGACAATGATTGGAATGATAGAAGGCATTACGCTATAAAACATTAGGCAAGCTTCACTATAAGAAGTCTAAAGCTATGGATACCATAATGTGTACAGCAAAAATGTGCATCATATACTGTAATGTCCTGGTGACTAAGGAATGCTGGTTATAAAAATAAGAGTGGCATCGAGCCATCAGATTTTTGCTGAAAATTATTACGATAATATCGAAGTACACAAGGATCATCTACCACCATACAGTCTACATATGTGCATGTATGTGTGTATACGGGAGCGCTACAGAATCCTGAAAGCCCAAAATCCTGAAGACAAAAATCCTGAGACCAAAATCTCGAAAGTTCAAAATACTGAAAACACACAGGATACCAAACGCCTACTATATTCCAGCACAAATACATACAGAGACAAATAAAAGACAAACCATATTACTCTTCTCCAAGTATAAACCCCTGCTACTTAAGTATATCAACTCCAAGATTGCACTTAATGTAGGGTAATATGTTTCTGTATGTACTTGTGCTGGGTATCCTGTGTGTTTTTAGTATTTTGAGTTTTCAGTATTTTGAACTTTCTGTAGCGCTCCCATATATATATATATATATATATATATATATATATATATATATATATATATATATATACATACATACATATAGAGAGAGACAGGTATAGGTTTAGAGGTAAGTACTAGGCAAGCTGCCTTTGCAGGCCATTTTTAAGCCTAGCCAATTTCCTCTTTTTGTACTTAAAAATAACCTAATCCATTTGGTTAGAGATTGGCCTTATACATTCCATGACTGATAATTATGTATTATCTCTAATAAGAATAACTGTGATCATACCATAGATAATTTAAAAATATATATGTGTATGTGCATATATGGAGGATATTTTCACTACCTTCATCAGAGCTTCTTTAATGTCTAAAATTATGCTGTCAGCTTTATGTATATAAAACTTGGTGGTGCTTGCATTATTCTGACATTACTGTTTATGTAATTTTCCTTATAGCCTGGGATCCCATCTAAAAAGAGTCTTCAGACCAGTCTTCCTACCTGGTTAACAAAGCAATAAATAAATAAGCAATGAACATAAATGTGGAGGTGGGGATGCTTATCAGCATATTTTTTTCAAATAATTTCAGTGGCTGCAGGCCATGTTGCAAATACATATAATCCAAGAAATGTTAACTAAAATTATTATCCTGGGCTGATTGTGTAACCCAATAATTTACAACCCTGAACTGTTGCCTGAAGTAATTAATTAGGTAGTGGTCTTTTTTTTGCATTATTCAGGGAGTTGTATGGATTTATAATTTCAGCTTGTAAAATCTATTTTCATATTGTGTTTCTAAAACAGCATTTTGGGATGGGACTGCCAAATGTTCAGAGTTTAATAGGTAGGCCATGTTATAATAGTTCCCCTATTCTCTGTAGTTCTTTACATCTCTACTACAAAAGGTCTGACTATCTTTTTTTCTTGGGGGGAGGGGGGGCATATCTGGAAAAAAAACGTTTCCTTTGCATCATCAATGCAAAACTAGTTCTTAAGTAAATTCAGAGATAATTAGCAAAATATCTTCATCAGGAAAGAAATATTAAAATATAGTATTAGGTATCTATGCATACATATATACTGCAGAAAACTGATAAACATTTTGAGGTCTCGATACAGCTATGCAACATAAATGGATAACATATCAGATCTAGAGTCAAAATTCCATGTTGCTCATTTAAAGGCAGCTTGCTATAGGTGTAGCAGAGAAATTTCTCATTTAATTAAGTTTTGGATTGCATTAAGTTTTGACTTGGTTTAAAATATAAGAAACTGTTTGCTGCTATTTTATTTTTTGCCACAAAACACTTAGGGAATTCATAAAGACAGCTGTAACACAGTGCTTTAGCACACAGACAGGTAGCACTGCATCAAGCTGCCTCCTCTGCCATGCTGTATGTAGATGCGGCAGTTCTGGGGAAATGCATATGCTAATTAGGCATGTACTCTCTCTCCTCCGGAACTACTTCCAGCAAGGTATGTATGCACCAAGTGATTCATGAAATTGCTTGGATGTTTAGATTAGCATAACCACTCATACCACAGTGTAGTAGTGAACATAGTGAACAAATGCTGTGTTCATTCATCAGAGAAGAGGTAAGTGATGTGGAGTTCATTTTTATGGTAGGATTAAGAAGTGTGTTTATGAGAGGTTTGTAAGTGAGTGTGTTTGTGTCTGCATGGGAGATAGTGGTAGGAGAGTTAGAGAGGGGTGAGGTAGGTATAAATGGATTAATAGATGAGATTGTTGTAAGTGTGATCAGGTGGTTAGGATGCTGGGTGTGTGTGTGTGTGTGTGTGTGTGTGTGTGTGTGTGTGTGTGTGTGTGTGTGTGTGTGTGTGTGTGTGTGTGTGTGTGTGTGTGTGATTGTATTGGGGTAGCAGTCATACCACCACTCACTCTAGACTAACAAGGCTAGTCTACAACACTGGGTGGGTGGACCATTAGTCCCCAGGGAAAATGAACTACATGCATTGGAGGACAATTAGCCAAATAAATAAATAAGACTAGTTCCCTAACACCCTAACAGTATTTAAAGCAGCATAGTGATTGCAGAGTATGGGAAAACACTATATGCCAGGAAGACTACTCTTGGGCTGGAAAGGCACTTAAAACAGCACAAGGATTGGAGGGGGTAAGGGAAGCACTATGCACCAAAGAAACTAGTCCTATGCTATAACAGCACCTACAAAAGTACTGGGATAAGGGGTTGAGGGGGAACACTAGGCATCAGGGAGACTACTCTTTTCCCCGTGATACCAGGGAGACTAGTCTTATGCTATAACAGCACTTTATTTATTTATTATTTGTTAACCAGGAAAGTCTGACTTGGAATGAAGCCAATTTTTAGTGGAGGCCCAGGGAGAAATGCTCTGGACATGTATCTTTCTTATGTGGGAGGAAACCAGAGCATCCAGAGGAAACCCACATGAATGCAGGGAGGACATGCAGACTCTGCACAGAAGGCACCTCAGCTGAGAATCGAACTGGAGAACTTCTTGCTGGGAGGTGACAATGCTACTGCTGCACCACTTATGAAAATACTGGGGTAAGGGGGTGAGAGGCCCGCTATATACCTAGGAGACTACTCTCATACTGTAATGGTACTTAAACCAGTACAAGTATTGGTCAGGTGCAGAGAATGCCATGCACCTATGGCTACTCGCTTGCTGTAATGGCAATTCAAGCAGTATTGGGATTATGGGTGGAGGGAGCCACTTGACACCAGGAATTACTCTAAAGCCATGTGTTATAACAGTACTTAAGCCAGTCCAAGGACCATAGAGGTAGGGAAAGCATTAGAGACCTACAGATATGAAGTGGGAATGTGACCTTCCCTGACTGCCTAGAGCCAGAAAAGGAGACAGCGAGGATGTTCCGTCAACAAAGTGACATGTAAGGGGATTTTGGTGTGTGTGTGTTTGTGCACTTTTTGTGTGTGGGAGACTGACTGAGGGGACAGTTATGCTTATATGATGTGGCCATGACAGTTAACTACAGTCAAAAGTGTTGATATACATTTAGATACTGCACTAATGTAATTCTTAGACATGCAAATGAGCTGATAATGAGGTTTTCCACACTATGGCTAACATGTCTGTGAATTGCAAAATGCTGTGTAGTTTTAATTGGCCTGGTTTATCATGGACCTCAATGTACCATAATAGGGTTTTCATGAATCCCCAGGCTGGTCTGTCCTTTCAGACTGCAAGAACAGTTATTATATGGGTTATAGATTCTGATAAAAAATAAACTACTAAATTGGAAATCTATTTATGTCTAGGCAGCAAAATTATCCTAAGAAAGTAAATGGGCAACCTGTATAAATGTATTCCTTATTATATCGGATTGTAAATGAGCTTTCCAACCAGGTCAAAAGATCTAAACCTTTGGTTATATTAAAACAAATATATTTTCCTTTGTTCAGCTGCAAGAATCACATCTTTCAGACCCTGAAAATCTGAAGTTAAAAATATTATTTATAATACATTTTATTTTGCTTTTTATCCTTTGGGCTGACATTGTGGTATGATTACATCGGTAAGACAAATTACCCTTTTCAGATTGTAGAACAATGAAATGATATACAGGGCAAATATATGACATAACAGACAGGTAGGAAGATCAACTATGTACAATACTTAATGCATGTATCTGTTTATATACTCCCCTGGAACATCTCAAGTGGAAATATGGTAGCTGGACAGAACTGACAAGCAACAGGAACTGATAATATGGCAAGTGACCAAAAAATATGTTTTGTCTCAGATGAAATGTAGTCTAGTTCACTTGTAAATAAAATACCTACTCTAAGAAGATTTATAAATATATGTACAATTTGATTGAATAACAGATGTATGCACAGTACCAGTGCATACTTGTACTTAATAAAGGTTAAAGTCATATTCTGAAGCAAACAAGATATTAGTGGCAAAGGAATATACTTATTTGATAGAAAGAATGTACACATTCTTAATAATGAGCTCACATTATGTTCCTTTACAATTAAATATGTTCTAGGGTAGGTCTCAATCTGACAGTCACTGGAGAGTGAACATTTTTTCTGTCCAGGAAAGCAATACATGTAGAGTATTGAAACTTTAATATCATGGCTCATTTTAAATTGCAGGACTGACTGAGGTTTAAGTGAAGAAAAATTGGACACTATCAAAACAGATTTAGCACAGTTTTCAATAAGGCATAACAACGTACCTATAGTCAGGCACGCTGGTGTTCCACTCACCAGGCTAAACAAGGAGAAATGTATTGTTGGCTGCCTGTCAGGTGCCAGGATCCACCACATAACGCATGCACTCAGGTCACTCCACAACAAGTACAAATATGACTCTGTCATTGTCCATGTTGGTTTGAATGACCTGAGACGTACCTCCCTGGACTGCATGAAAAGAGACATGGAGAAGCTGTCCGATCTTGTAGCCCAGGCAGTTATGACCCTAACCCTGAGTAGCATCCTGCCATCACCCAAAATGATACCACAGTACAAGGACAAAATGATTGACTTCAACAATTGGCTAAGCTTCTGGTGTCATTCTAAGGGGATCCAGTATCTGTCTGCCTGGGATGACATGATCAACAAACCATGATGCTTTGCCAGAAATGGCCTGCACCTGTCGCCCTTGGGATTCTGGATACTGGCTAAGGCTCTTGCCACCACTATAGTGCCTTTTTTAGGCAAGGTTCAAATGACAAATTCACCACCATAACAGGTACAAGCAAGCAAAATCTGAGGGTAATGCTACTTAATACTAGAAGAATAAACCTCAAAATGCACTCACTCGAGGCACTCCTTAAAACGGAGAACATCGACATCTGTGCAGTGACAGAGACCTGGTTCAAGGCTCCAGAGAGCACCCATGCATTACCAGGTTATAATTCATACCACACCTTTTGGCCACCTAACCTGGACTGAAACACTAAAGGCAGAGGTGTGTCCATATTGATTAAGGATATCCACACCTCCAGGCTAGTTGCTCAGCATAATGCATCCGAGATTATCTAAGTGCAACTAACTCTCGGCAAGACTGCAATCCAAATTGTAGCTTGCTACAGATCCCCCCACCATGCCCCAGGATTCCCACTCCTCATTTCTTGATACACTGGAAAATATTAGGGTATAGCCTTAAACCCTAATAATGGGCAATTTCAACTACCCCACCATTAACTTGGAAAACTACTCATGTACCAACTCTTGTGTTCAACATTTTCTGGAATTCATAAATTCCAATGCCTTGGATCAACTTATCCACACCCCCACCAGGGGCAGCAGTATCCGAGACCTGGTCATTACCAACATGAGCAACCAGTGTTCCACGCCAGAGGTCAATTTCTCGTTGGTCAGATCCGACCACAAGCTAATCACCCTAGACATCCACATCCCACCCCCCCCCCCCCATTAGGGAAACCACTGTAAAAAAAAATTCCAAAGCCAACTTCATGATTCTTAAGACAGAAGTGGCAAACTTCACGACACCCATGCAGACGGACAGTAGAGGTATGTCTGCTGAATCCTATACAAATGCACTTTATAAGCACTTACACAAGTGCATGGATCGTGCAATCCCTAACAGAACCAAGATGCTATCCTCCAAAAAAAGGAAGCCAATCTGGTGGTACCCTGCCATAAACAAACTTTACAACAGAAGAAAGAAGCTGTTTCAAAAAAGAATAAAATCCCATGATTGGAGGAACTCTGTGATCAGCCTCAGTAAGAAGCTGAGATTCCTCATAAAATCCTCCAAAGCTAGTTACAAAAACAAAGTCACCACTGAGTCTAAAGACAACCACAAAGCATTCTATAGCTATGTCAAGAATCTCAATGGCAACACTCAGATCTGCTCTGAGTTACAGCAAAATGGCACGAAATATACAGAACCAACTGATAATGCCAACATCCAGGAGTGACCTTAGGTCAAATGGTGCCCTAGGCAAAAAGGCTCCATGGCGCCCCCCACCACACCACCTGTTGCCCCCATCCTGATCTATCTACACCAAATAAATACTGGAAAACACCCCTGCTAGAGTGGCACCCTAGGCGGCTGCCTAGTTGGTCTATGCCTAAGGCTGGCTATGCCAACATCATGGCAGATAGGTTCAGTGCTAACTTTACCCCTCTCTCACCCCGTAAAGGGCCCATCTCTATACCGGAAGAATGCAGAGTTCCTGTAATCACGGCTGCACAGGTAAAAAACACACTCTCCAAAGCCAAGAACACAGCATCCATGGGACCTGATAACATCCCAGGCCACGTTCTACATGAACTACAGCATGAACTGGCACCCCACCTAAGTACCATGTTCAATCATAGCCTCACCTCAGTCTTTGTGCCCACTGAATGGTGCACAGCAATGGTTGTCCTACTCCACAAAGGGGGATCCACCACGGACCCCGGAAACTACTGCCCCATTAGCCTGACGAGCCTGGTCTGCAAGGCTATGGAACATATCATCATGGAACTTATAAACAATGACATTTAATAATCTCCAAATTCTGGACCCTACCCAGTTCAGGTTTGTAAAAGGCAGGTCATGTCTCCTAAACCTGATATATTTCTTTGAAGTGGTCACCAAAGCTGTAGATGAGGGTAAGATGGTTCACACAGTCTATCTAGATCTCAACAAGGCTTTCGACACCATCTCCCACTCTGGAATTATAGATAAACTCACTAAACTAGGTATAAATCCCTATGTCACAAGATGGGTTGCCAACTAGCTCACTGACAGAACCCACACTGTGAAAGTAGCAGACTCTAAATCCAACTTCAGACCAGTGAAAAGTGGAGTACCACAGGGTTCAGTCCTAGGTCCTCTCTTGTTTGGTATCTACTTTTGTGAAGTACAGGCTAACACAGAAGGTCTTTGGCTAACAAAGTTTGAAGATGACTGCAAACTAGGAGACATAATCAAAACTCCTAATAATGTGGACATCCTACAAAAGGGCCTCACTGAGACAGATGCCTAGTGTCAAAGCCATGGCCTCCAGTTCAATTCCAAAAATTGCATTGTCATCCCTTTTGGCAAAAACTCTGTACCCATGAACTACCACATAGGCGGTAGTCTACTTAACACTGAACGTGTGATAAGAGACCTTGGGACACAGGTAGACAGTAGTCTCTCCTTTGATAATCACATCACCACAGTAGTCAGGAAATCCTTCTACGTGGCACACCTCATCACAAAAGGTTTCTCATCTAGGAAAAAAAGAGGTCATTCTTCCCCTCTACTCATCACTCATTAGTCCCATTACAGAGTACAACACATCATTTGGTATGTACCTCACAAGACATCTACAACAACTGGAAAGGCCGCAGAAATGCCTCACAAAGAGGATTAATGGCCTCAACCAGATGCCCTATGCAGACCGTCTCAAAACACTCCAGCTTTACTCTGTCATATATTGCCAACTCAGAGGCGATCTGTGCCTAACATACAAAGCTATGTCAAACCCAGAGATGTTGGACATGCTCCACTTAAAGAAATCCCAATCCCTCCGAGCTACATGCTCTAGGGACCTAAACCTTGTCACCACAATAATCCGAACATGCTGGAGGGATAGATTCCTGTCCCAGAGACTTCCCATATTCTGGAACAAACTACCTATCTGTATCAAAAAAAGCTCCTCATTAGCACTCTTCAAGAAAAATCTTGATTATTGGATGGGAGATAGGAAATTCACCCTGGGGATCACTTCTGTGGCTCTTCTTGACAGGGGCACAGGAAAATAATTCTCTTGGGTGGCAAACGCCAGGGTACCGTTTAGCTAGGCTTATATAGGCCCTAGGGCCAATAGCCTAGTGCCTACCTATGAGAGGACAGAAAGCTATAGATAGTAAGCTGGGACAGTATCACACTGAGATAATCCATGCACAAAATGATGCTATAATGAAGATTATCACAGGGGAAAATGGAAGTAAGGATACACAAGATAAAAGTGAAAAGTGAGATTTAAAATTCAGTTCAATAAGGCAACTCTTAAGGAGAGTTTGATGTCACTACTAGTATTCAGAATTATCTGGCCTTAAGGCCAGATGTAAATCACCTGTTCCAAATGGCCTGGCTTTATAAATATATGAAGAGATTGAAGAAACAATTTTGAATTACTTCACAGTCATGGCAAGCTTTGGCCTTAATACATTTGAACTTATAATAGTCCAGGAATCAAGTAATAATTGCTGTCATTTTGAAACCTGGTAAAGACCCTCTTCAAGTAGGCTTATACTGTCCAATATTTGTTTTCAACCATGATTAAAAACTTCAACTGCTGCCTTATTTAAATGATAATCTAGAATACTTCCCTTACTGATTGGCTTCAACCAAATGGGATTTGAACCTACCAGAGCCTTCATGATAACCTAATAAAAAATGCACATATTGATAGAACATGCCACTATAGTTAAACATCTTTTTAATAGCATGTCTAGATGCTATACTCTGAGCCCCTTTTCCAATTATTCCTGAATTTGAAATGTCCCGATGGAGTTAGTTAAATTTTTGGAAATTTATTTAAGGAAGAGGCACCAGGCAATTACATATTTTCCACTTTTGTTTTTCTGTTTATTTGGGACCTTTGGCAAGCATGTTTAAAGAAATTTTAATGGATAGATACAGGCTACAAGGGTTATGCTGTGAGATTTCTTTGTATTGCAATGGTCTTTTATTATACTCAGAGATAGTGAGTTTTCCTTTTCAAAAAAAATGCAATTCTATTATCATAAGATGAAATCTGGGAATTAGACCCAGAATTTTTAAATGTAATTTCTGGTTATTATGGTGATGTAATTATAACTTTTGTCTGCATCCAAATATAGTAAAAGTTAACATAGATTATATGCACTGAACATGCAATAATACAAACTGCCAATATTATAAATAATAAATATTAGTAGAAATATATGTTGTAGTGAACTGGTTATCTTGCCTTCAGTGCCAAATTTCATCAAACAACATGATTTTTCAATTCTCAGACAGTCAAAAAATGGGATTTACCTGTATTGTTCCCATTAAAAATTAAAATCAGTGTCCTTGATTATTCTTATCTGACCTGGAGTATGATATTTCTATTATTTTTATGCATTAAATACAGTTGGAAGACTGACAGGTTTTAAAGTTAATACACACAAAAAAGTCTATGTAAATATATTGTATTCCTTCTGGAGGCAATTACTGCAGATTATCCTTTCTGACAGAACCATTCATACAACTTAAAAAGAAAATAATCTATAAATCATATAGCATATCAAAACCCCCTCTTTTCAAGAACATTTCTAAAGCTTCACCAAAAAAAGAAGAAAAAAAAAGAGCAACAGGTCCACTAAAGGAGTCAATGAAACTTAGACTGGCTTCTGAAGCCAGCAATAATTATAAGTCCTTCTTTAGATATACAATAAAACATAAGAAACAACATCCTACATTTGTCTAAACTTACTAATAATGAGATTTCTTATTCTGACCCAATAGATGCTGCCAATGTCGTTGTTTAGATATCCAAATCCCTGAAATATCTAAACTCCTGCCTTCCCCAACTATTTGAAAGTGCCAAACAAAACCAAAAATACTTCAAAATATACCTGGCCATGATGTCTTTGTGGACCCATACCTTAAACTATTTATTCTAAGTTTGGCAACTGGTATTGCCCCATATGAGTTGTTTACTACACTGGTGATATCCCTTTAAAAAGGTAGTCATAAATGAACCAGGTAATTACAAACCTATCAGCCTTACTAGTCTCTTCTGCACAAAAAAAAATATGAACCTAGGAATCTGGGTTGATAATTCCCTCTCTTCACCATCATGTGACAACAGTTTTCAAGAAATCTTTTTATTTAGTACAGCTAGTTGTCAAAATAATATCACCAGGATCTGAAGATGTAATCACTACCTTATTCTTAGCATTGATCAGACCAGCTACAGACTACAATGTCCCTTTAGGATGTAAACGTTTCAAACAATTAGAAAAAACACACAGTTTCCAAACTAAAATTATCACAGTCCTAAAGTCCCTAAGCTATCAACAGGCTGGAAGCTCTATCCCTTTATTCAGTGTCTCTATCCCTTTATTCAATGTCTTATAGACCCATTCTATTACACCACCATTATAAACCCAGTTATCTTGGACCACCTGTATCTGCAGAAATCAAATGGCTCTACCCATACTAGAACCAGGAACTTAAATCTTCTCCAACAGATAAAGAAAACATGATGAAGGGACAGTTTTGTAACCCTGCTCCTGCCAAACCTTTGGAGTAAATTCCCCTTGTATGTTAAGCAGCATTGCTCGCTATCTTCCCTTAAACATAAACTCAATGACTGGATGGGTCTCCCTAGATTTAGTCTAGGATTAATGGGTATTGTCTCCCAGATAAAGGATCTGCATCCTGATGAGGGGTGTTAGTATGGTGTGAATGGTCATAAACCTCAAAAGCCTTAAAATATCATTAATGCCAACTACTGCTTAATAGTGCTAACTGTTACACTGGATGGATTCATGAGATCAACTTCGATATGTAGTTTAGAGAAGGTTAAAGATTTTATAAAGAATGGAAGGGATTTTTCTTGAATTTGCTCAAAGGATATAGACCCTACAATAATCCTTGCTTGATAGTGTTTGTCTTACAAACCCTTCCTCTTGCTCTGTCAGCAGAACTGTAAGATAAGCTAAAGAAGGTTGTGTCTGAATTTATTTGGGCAGAACAAGACATGATGGCGGTCTGAGGTATAGTACTCATTAAGTAGGTCTGAGGGACTGAGAGTTACAGATTTTAAACTGTTTATTATGTTAGCAAGGTTAAATATTTTAATGTGGCTGGTATACAAAGACTATGAAGCTAGGCAGAAACATATTTAATTTTAAAGAATGGAAGCAAAAATGTTTTTTTTTTGTTTAGTGCTCAAAGGGAAACATAAACCATTAGCAATGGATTTAATGACACAGATTAAAGGGGTGATGGAGAAGACACATGCGGGTCATTACGGCTTGCAGAACTCATCTGTATTAATTTAACAAGTAATACAGAAAGGGCACTTCATAAGAAATTTGAATAAAAATCCAAAAATGCTATACTAGGAACAGTTGATGCAGGGCACTATTTTCTTAACATGTGACTGACTTATAGAAATATGGAAGGAAATGTGAAGATTCCTACAGAAGTGTTACCTTATTATTGACATATTTACTTAACTTTAAACTTAAATTATGCACTTTCAATAGAACAAAAATGGCCATTATTGCTGGTGCGGTGACCTTGACTACAAACAATTCCAAAGTGGTGAAGTACTAGAATCTTATATAAGATACATTTTGGAATGAATGTGGGTGGTGTCAATGGGTTTGGACTTATGAAGGGAAAAAGATCCAGGCATATCAGTAGCTCAGCAATTGTGATGGGAAATAAAATCCCTACATATGGTACTTCATCTTCAAAATATATTTTATTTCATTATCATTTTTTTAATTAACGATGTCTGTTTACATATTTTTATGCTTCTAGCAGCAGATTTACTAAACTGATTCTCGTGTTTAACCCAAGATGCTGTTGGTGTAGTACTGGTGTGATACATGATTTTTATTGTTTATGTTCGGAGCACCCCATATTACAGCCACTAAACCAACACTTGCAGTAAATACACGAGTCAGATCAGGTGAAATTAATGTTACTATGCCTTTGTTTTTTATTAGTACACATAATGTAAACTCATTACCCAGAAATGAACTCTGAAAACTGAATCTTGCTTGCTGTTATAATGCTGGCTACTAAAAAAAAAATCTATTATTAGAAAATGAAAACAAATGGTATTTCCTGCAGGTTATTATGTAAAAGTAATTAACAGAAATACAAGCTATAAAATAGACTCCTTGGATTTGAACATTGTATTTTCTAATGCCGTCAAGCATCCAGCAGTTTAGCAGTTAGTATAAAGAATAAGTTTATGGAAGTTGGTTTGGGTCTTTGGGATGCACTTTTTTCTACTGTTGTAACCTATTGTAAATTATTGGTAGGTTGAAATTTTGAATGGCTTTCTGACATGCTAAATGTGTTGTCTAAATGTATACCTGTGTTATGTTTTCTTTATATGATTAAATTAAATATTTTTTGCTTGGAGGTTTTGTTTCCTTTGAATAAAAATAGGTGACTTTTTTACATCTTGTTTTTTGACAGAAGTACTAATGCATCGGTGCCTTGTATTTTTTTTTCTTCAAGACAACTTACAAAAGATTTTGATCAGAAATAGAAAAAGTTGTCCATCCCTTGTTAGCTGAGTTTCATGAACTGCATGCCTTATGAACATTTCTCAACTGAAAGAAGCCAGTGCATAAGGTCTGCTTATTGTTTGAATTAAGCAGAAATAAAGAGATATTACTGTAGCCAACATAACACTAAGGGCTTTTCATCCAGAAAAAAAGGAGGTCATTGTCCCACTGTACTCATTCCTCATTAGACCCATTATAGAATACAATGCCCCGTTTGGTATGTACCTCTCAAGACATCTGCAACAACTGGAAAGGCTGCAGAAATACCTCACTAAAAGAATAACAGGCCTAAAGCCGATGCCCTACGCTGACCGCCTTACAAAACTCCAGCTATATTCTGTTGCATATCGTCTACTCAGAGGCGATCTCTGCCTAACATACAAGGGCATGTCAAACCCAGAGCTATTAGACATGCTACACTTAAAGAAATCCCAATCCCTCAGATCCACATGCTCCAGGGATATAAAACTTGTCATCACAATAAACAAAACATGCTTGAGGGATAGGTTCCTGATGCATAGACTCCCCAGACTCTGGAATAGACTGCGCATACATGTCAAGCAGAGCACCTCTTTGGCCCTCTTCAAAAGGAACCTTGATGATTGGATGGGAGAAAGGAAATTCTCCCCTGGGATCACGTCAGTCGCCCTGCTAGACAGGGGTCCAGGGAAGTAAATAGTGTGGGAAGAAATAGCCAGGGAATTGTTATGGCTAGGCTTGTATAGGCCCTAAGGCTGATAGCCTAGTACCAACCTATGAACCTATGTGAGCTGGCACAATTTAAATGGAGGAGGCAGCATATGATGTGAATACTTTCCAGGAAAATACATGCTGCTCTTCCTCTTATTGGCATTAACTCTTTCCTGATTTTTTTTCCCATGACAGATAGTGTTATCTAGGTAGATCCACCATTTGACAAAACACTGACATTGAATTAAAGTTTCCTGAATCTTATTCCCCCAAGTGCAGATTCCTCAACTATTTTACATTGCTTTTTCTATAAGCATGAGTTTAGTTTGTATTTTCCCTACAATAATATGTATACAGAATGAATATAATTAAGTAACAGGGTGCCTGTGGGAGAATGATGCCCCATACATGGAGCTACAAGGGGGTATATACCCCTAAAACGTTATGTTTTTCTTTCACTTGCAGAGCTGGAGGTTTAGTTTTTGGTGAGCATAATGCAGCAAGAATTCTGTCACTGGGTTCTCTGTCAGCTTCATGTAATGGTTGCCATTATGTCCTCTGTAAGAACTACTGGAAAGGCAGCTATCATGAAGTATAATGAACCACAAACTCCAAGCCAGTCATGGTGCAATTCAATAGTGTTTTTAATAAAACAAATCCACAAAACGTTGTTCTCTCTAGCGCCTCTGCTGAATTCACCTTTAACAGAGTATACTCTGATAAAGGCAAATTCAGCCAAGGCGCTAAAGAGAGCAAAGTTTTGTGGATTTGTTTTATTAAAAACACTATTGAATTGCACCGTGACTGGCTTGGAGTTTGTGGTTCATTATATCGTCGTGTATCGAGAAGTGGTTTATCTAGCTATCATGATGTATGTTTAATCCATTAGCAGCTGCTGGCCACACTGAATAAGTTTGATGTAATTTAAGAGTGACAATCGTTGCTTTTACACTATGTCCGTCATCACCACTGTGGGAGTTTAGCTCATTTCTACTCATTCGTGAACTGTATCAGTAACTGGTTCTTTGTATATTTGCATACATTAATGCTGTGCTCAATATGCAGTAAGAGTATTATGTACAAGACTGTGCATTCATAAGCTATCTGGATGATAGGATATTAACTGTACTCATCTGCAAATACCTATCTATTCCAGGCCGCATGCATCCATCAAGGCAGTGTTAGCAGAAAAGATTACTGGTTACCATGCTGTTACAGCAAAACATATATTATGACAATAATTGCAACTGAATCAGGAAGGTGATGTGTAGGTCTGGAAGGATTTCATAAACTGTGTGCCCTTCCAACCATTATTCACCAAATCTGATAATACCTTGTACCAGAGAATTCCCCCCTTTCCACAAGAAGCAGAGTGTGGTATACTTTTAAACACAGTAGAGTGACTTGGAAGAATTTAGCTGGGGCTAGAGAGTAGAAGAAGACTGCCTTCTCCTGTAAGTTTGTGCTATGATTTCCACGATCCATTGTGTTGTCAGCAGACGCTCATAACCTAGTGAAAATCTAGCTCCTGCACTAGCCCTAGATTTGCAGGGATCAGTAGATAATGAATCAGGTCATCCCGAGTTCTGCATATTCCATGTTCTATCTTCAAGGGACGTTAGGTCATGTGGTCACAGATTTGCAAATGGTATTACACTGATACCTCATTCTTGCAGTCCTCTGTGTGCTACTTATTCATGCAGAAATTTACTTTTTTACATAGTTTTACATAGTTTTACCTAATTTCTTTATGTTTTCTGGTTCTATGGTGTGACTGCACATTATTAGGCAAATGTGTTATATTTACTGTTTGATCAATAAACTAAATATTTTTTTTAACTCAAACAGATTATTATCAAGGGGAGCTGCTCTGCAAATTACCACTGAGAGTAGCTATAAATATAGAATGTTTGCAGAAAAAATTGCACTATGTCACTGACAAGTACAGGTTTGGGTAAAAAACAGAAAATGAACAGCTAACCTGAGGATTAAAAAAAGGTACTATAAAAGATAGTTGTTGTGAAACTTAAACTCTTCCATTACATACTAGGCACAATATGTACAATATCTCATGAGCACACAAATGAATGTTGCCAAATATAACTTCATATTGTAGTAACATGTCACATCTTTGTTTGGTATGTGAATAACATGCCCCCGTTACCATTCAGACATCAAACATAACATGCATTTTATGAAGAACTAAAATCAAGAGTGCTTATGCACCACCAAAAGTCACTATGAATCTAAAATGAACCAGTGTACAATGAAGTTTGCAACCCATAGGAAACCAGAAAAAAAACAGTCATAGTGCCTCATTTAAGCAATTTTAATAGCAGACATCCATACGTTGAGCACCTTTCACAATAAAGATTCATAAACCACAGGCTTTTGTCCCAGCAAAAGTAGCAAAGGGACTTCATCAAACTGCAAAAATCTAGAATGCATGCACTTAAACAACTTGGAATAAGGTTATACAATTATCTAAAACATCACGTAAAACATTGCAACCATCTCTCTTTCACATCTATACAATTATATATATTTTTATAATAAAAACTCTAATATTTAATAGTATAATGATATAAATATTAGCCAGCAAAATCTGAATACTCGTCATAAAAATATATTATTATATGAATGTAGTAATATATGCAAATGAATACAGTTATTAAATATACAACAGAATAATAACATTCAAACCATACATGAATTCATAAAAAATAAAAAAAATAATATTCTAAGTACATCATCATTTAGCTGCTCTCAACTTAAGATCTGGATTAATTGAAATACACTCATTCAGCCCTGTTATTGTGGTTGCATTTAATTTAAGCCACCATGTCATTTTTTTTTATATTCCTTTGGATTATGAACTATATTGTGCATTGGTTCATTGTTGGTGCATCCATTTTTACCCACTGACCTAAAAGAACACATGAATATGTAGAAGAATTCCGTTTTGAATCCAGATGTATCACAATGTCATGTTGTGCCACACTTTCCACTGTTACATAGCCATGATTTTCAAATGCAAAAGAGCACAGCATCCACAGAATGTATTCATCTCAGCTTTTTAATGATACTCTGACATATAAAGTCCAGAAGCGTGTGACATGCAGAGGCTGTCATCAAGAGTGCAGAAAATTTTCCAGGTTCACATTGGGTATAGTGAAGCCATTTTTACAGTAGGGGGAGCTCTTTCCTCACAGATTTCTCCTCAAGCAAGCTAAATTAGGCATTAAGGGCTTTTTTTAAATCTTTTCCTCACCTCTATAATAAGATCTAATAATTAGCAAATTAGATTCATTTTGGACCCACTCAACTCAAGAATCAGCAATATAATTTTGTTCTGTGTTCTGTGTGTGTGTGTGTGTGTGTGTGTGTGTGTGTGTGTGTGTGTGTGTGTGTGTGTGTGTGTGTGTGTGTGTGTGTGTGTGTGTGTGTGTGTGTGTGTGTGTGTGTAAATTATATCTATATGTATTGAGAAAGAGGGAGTGAAAAAATCTCTGCTTCATAGAAAATGCACCTTCTTGCTAAATAATGTTAGTACTCAGCACATTCTTCCAAGAGGGAAATATGTACAAGTGCAAAACACAGAAGTCAAAAGCATTCTCAGTAAAGGTGTTGAAATACTGAAGAAGTAATCCATGTTCATCTCTTTCAGCACAACTAGATGGTAGTTTAAAAGAAAATGTCTACATTTAGTAATTTTGAGGAAGATGGTGTGCCACTGAAGTTAACATGAATTTCCCAGCTTTGAGTTCACTCCTTTATAGACTGTAGTTAGTAAAATAATCATATCCAAACTTGTGCCACTAATGATTTTTTAGGAGTTACTAAAGGACCCTTCCTGATTCTTCCTTAGAATTGCTGTAAGCAACCAAAAATTAACTCCTGTGACATAAAAAAGACTTGCTTCAGTAAGCGTCATTGTGAGACAAGCATTGACAGAATCCTTCATTTGGCAAAAGAAAAAAAAAATAATCAAACTAAAATAGTGAATATTTTTCTGAGAGGCAGCCATTTACAAGGAGCAGAGAGCAGGAAAGAAACAAAAGACTGGTTGAATCACCGTTGATATTTTCTAGGATAGTGATTCAAGTTCCAAGTCATGACTGATAAGATGTCCTATATCTTTGCTGGATGCACCGAAAAACACTAAAGTTTTGTTCCTGATGTACCTTAGGACACACATTTTATTGAACTGGTTTTGCAATTAAAGAAGTTCCTCAAAGACACAGGAAAAGACCTCTAACAAGACATGGCAAAAAAAAAAAATATATATATATATATATATATAGAGAGAGAGAGAGAGAGAGAAACATGAGATAAGAAAGAGAGCAAATAAGCTGTGTTGAGGAAGAAGTTGCTTAATTAACCAAGAGAATTCCCAAGCATGTGTGTGTTTTTCATTATTATTTAAGTTTCTATACTTATCAATTAATTTGTGCTATATATTTTCCACAAATTAGCCATTTACTCAGAGAATGTAAGATTCTCTTACTTGCAGTTTTCTAACATTGACAGATTTCCTCTACCTATAGTTAGCAGTTATGAAGTGCCTATGCAGTAGCCATTTCATGAGATCATCTGCCTACAGAGGGCAGCACTCATCTTATTGGAAGGAAGAGATGTGGTACAGTTTATCACTATACTGTGTGTAAAGAAAGTCAAGATTATAACCAGGACAACAGACCATAGTTATGTACAGCTCTGTACCAGCAACCTGAACTTATGATAACCATTCCTGTCAAACAGTTACTCATTACTCCAGTTTAAGAACCACATTCTTTATCTACTTCTTCTTTTGGCTTTTTCCCAGTTAGGGGTCACCACAGCGGATCACTGTCCGCTCATGACTGGCAGTGGAGTTTTACGGTGTCACGTTGCCAGCTCGGCGCCCAACCTTCCACAGAAGGCACACACACCTAGGGCCAATTTAGAGTGTCCAATCCACCTACAGCATGTCTTTGGGATGTGGGAGGAAACCGGAGCACCCAGAGGAAACACACGTGACCACAGGGAGGACATGCAGACTCCGCACAGAAGGCACCCCAGCAGAGGATTGACCCGGAGAACCTCTTGCTGTGAGGCAGCAACTCTAACTGCTGCACCACCGTGGCCATCCAAGAACCACGTTCTTGATAAAAAGCTTAATTTTGTACTGTCAGATGCAGAAACATTTCTCAGGTCTTATATGTTTGCTGTATGTACATTTTTTAGTTTTGAACTCACCTGAGACAATATAGCCATGCATATCCTGTGTGTTACTTATTGTTAGCTGGACAAGTAGTGTTTATTTACACATCAGAGGGCAACAGTCATGTAACAGCCTATTTCCTGTCTAGAGCACAGGCAGAATTTAAAGTGTAAACAATAACGTTAGTGGTGGTGCTTCTGTGCCATTAAAGGGGCGGTTCTATATTTGTCAGCTGTGACCACATAACCATAAGATGCAACGGTTATCCCTAGTTGCAAGTAACACTAGCCATTCACCACCAAACACCCAGTACAAAGGTGAAACTGAGCTTAAACTCCAAGGCCTTGTCCCTAAGAGGTTATGCAAGGGCAGTTTAGTGTTACTGGGAGATACCCTGCTTGTAGCACATGAACAACTTGTTCAGTGTTAATCACTCAGATTGTTTGAGGGGACATGGCTGCAGGATTCAACAACTGAACAATATTTACCATTTTTGAGAGCTTGGGCTCTGTGCCTGCATTCTAGATTGCATTCCAGATGGATGGATGAGAGAATATGTAAAATTTTTAGTGGACATTTTGTAGACTGCACCCACACTATAGTAGTTGAACATTTCTAAATATTTCCATCAGAAAATGACAGAAGGAATGGTTACTATGAGCAGAATACCTCACTAACTGCAAAACTGTATCCTTCAGTATGGAGTAATAAAAAAACTGGGTAAACTAGCAATACTGGCTGATAATAATGATAAAAAACAGTAAACCATAGACAGAGATGGAAGACAACAGAGATGATGTATATATATATATATATATATATATATATATATATATATATATACATACACACACACACGTCATCATCTTCTTTCAGCTGTTTTATCTGATTGTATATAATGCATAACTCGTGTTTTTTTAGCAATTTTTACACTGACTTTTTAAATTACACCATCATTATCTGAAGATTCTTATATTCTCCTCTAATCTTTTAGCTTTAATTATATGATTTGGTCTAAAACCCTCAAAACAAGTAAGCATCCTTCTTGCCATAATGTTCTGTTAACCACTGTATTCATTGTTATAATTTGAGCCTTAGTGTAGTTGTTCCGTCAGTGAAATGTAATATTAAATAGAACATTCATTTTAACTAAAGTTTGAATAGTTACATTTCTTGTATACAATGCCCTTTTTCTTCAATTCATTATTTTTCTGCCTTTTTTGTTTATTTTGCTGCAAAGCATAGACACTTGTATACATTATATATAAGAGAAATCCTATATTTGAAATCCTAAGATTCCCAGGAATTTTTCCTCAGTCCACCTTTACTGTCTAAGTTATAGATCGATAGTTTTCCTTGCCATAGCCATTCCTGATTCCAGATATTTCATGAGCTTGATATTATTTTAAATTGTGGTAACTTTTATGTGTCTAAGCATAACTGCACTTGTATCTGTGTATGTATATACACACATTGATGTGGGTATACATTTGTTATATTCAAACAGCAAGTAAATGGTGACATTAGTTTATTAATGACTCCATCTTGTTATTATTGCAGCCTGTATGATAATGCTACAGCAAATTGCTGACAAGGTTAGCCAATGCATGCAGAAGTAGTTCAGGGACTTTCCCTATTGTTACACTAAAAGCAAACACTTTTATGGCATTACCTTCATCTGTGTGTTTGTGATGAAGCATTTTCTGTAGTAGCATCAGCAAATACCAGAAGATGGGAAAGAAAACAGAACTGACAGAAAATATCAACTCAGTCAAGGTGAATATTTCCTGTTAGCAGAAATTTAGGGGGTTGTTTGATATGTAATGTATAAAACTAATACCATAAAAAGTTATTTTTGTGCATCAAAAGACATAACCACTATACATGTTAATAAATGATTTGCATAGATTTTCTAGTACAGAGAAGCTGTATCTGACTTAATTATCATATGCTCCTCTGGCTATTCAGTAATGTCAAACAATAGTGTAATTAACACTGGGATGCTTTACAATTTTATCAGAATTGGCAATTTTTATTCTATGTGCAGTAAAAGCACAGAAAGAATGATATTAAAAGTTCAGTTCTTACAAGTACACTTGGCAGGGGGTGCTAGACTCATTGCATTATGGAATGCAGACATGTTCAAATTTTTAATACTATACATTTCCTCTTAAAGTAGCAATACTATTATAAATAATAATGTAATGTACAGACTTAAGCTGCATTACTTATCATCACATCCCCCTTGTACTCCATCATTAAATGTGTGAAACCTGTCTCTGAAATAGATATGTACAACAGCACAAGTGATTCTGACAAGGCACATAGTCAACATTACTGATTAAACAGTACTTCAAATTTTTTAACATATGCTAGGATATGAATATTCACAAAACAGCAAAAGAACAATACTTGAAGCAAACATTACTTAACCAGAACATTTTCATACGGAAAAATGTGTACAGTCACTTATGTATCAATATTGCACTGTTGACAGTCTTGGTAATAAAGCACTTTAGCATTTCTCCCACTGTATGCTACTTAAAAAGTAGTAGAAGTGGATCTATAACATGAACCTTCAAAAGGAAAATGATTAGATAAACAATTACAGTGAACAGTATTGTGATTAGATTTAGTCTGCAACAGGATCAGGAGCGATCACACTGCTATGTACTCTGTCAACACACACTGTGGCATTTGAACTTCCGCCTCTCTGTCTTTCGAATATTGTGTAATGGTAACATTTCTGAGGAAATAGGAGCATGCATAAAATGATAACCTGGTTATTCTTACTTCAGTCATTTAAAGTCTTTTCTCTACAACAATTGCAACTAGCTTGAGACTCATAAGGAGCTTCTAGATTAAACCTCCATCTTCATACAATTATGGCACCACCTTCTGTTTGGTCCATATAGAGCCTTGTTTTCAGTTTTCTGTGCTGCAATGTCTGTTGTGTCACACTTTTTCTCTCCTTCTAACCTCAGATGAAGAGGTTGAGGACAGGTAATAGTTGTTCAAGATAAGATCCATTGTGTAATGCTTTATATAGCATTATTGGTAATTTTGCTTAACTGAATCATATAAATTTGGGCTTGAGTTTTGACTCTAATATCATCATGTTATTCATCTTTCACACATTAGGAAAGATGAGCAAAGTCCTATAATACTATGCAGAGTAGCTCAATATGACAGGAGAGCTGTGAGGATAAGGTTGTCTCAGTAGCTTTTTAGTTTTTTGGATTGCTCTGTCTGTAATTTTGATTGAGGATAGTACAGACTTAATATAGTATGAATAAAAACTAAAGATATCGATAATCTATTGAAATTCCATCAAAACAAGCTGTCTGTAACCAGTTCAATAGGTATTCCATCGATTGTGAACATGGCCTTGAAACTGGTTATTATTTGCTCACTAACTGTGGTTGGTACATTTATTATTTCTATGACACAAGAGTAATAGTCATTCACTATGAAGTAGCTGTTACCTTCAAAGTTGCATAAACCAATACTTATCTTTTAGCAATGAATTTGCAGCATAGGCACCTGCATTAATAGTTCTCATTGTGATGGTGGTATATGGACAATACAGAACTGATACTCTGAAAAAGTTCTGCAATGTATTGTTCAATATTTAGCCACCACATTCACATTTTTGCTCTTTTCAACATTTTATGAAAATTTGATGATGTCCTTCATGTATCAGTTGTAGTACTGTTGCACATTGTTTTGAAGGTAACACAGCCTTATCTTCATACAGTAATATGCTATTGTGGTCTAATAGTTGTGCTCTGACTATGTAGTGCTTAGGAAATATCTGTTTGTGTCCATTGACTTGGCCATCCATCTCAAACACACTGGGTAAGCTTGCAACTCACGGTCTTTTCTGATAGCTAGTTTTAACATTTCTAGTATCTCGGTCTGGTTAATATTGTGATCTACATATAATTAGCAATATTTTTTTTTTGTATCTGACAATAGCTGGACACATATAGATTTTCTGGATAATACATCTGCTACAGTTAATTGCTTTCATACCTCTCAGCATCTTAATGCAAGAAATCTGGACAAGGCCTGAAATAATGGGAGGACAAAAGAACAAAAGTAGGTACAAATTTTAAATACTGCTATTATAAACTTAGAAACTTGCTAGAATAACAATATTTGTGTTAGCATGCATTTTTGGGAAGGATATGAAGTCTGAAACTCAAATATAGGTCATAACATGGTGACTTCAAGCCTCAGTGAGTTGACAGAAAACCACACATTGTATAAGCAATAGTCTAAAAATATGAGGCAAAACTCTAGGTATTCTGTGAAAATCTACACATTTGACAGATATGATCGCTTTCAGGGCACATTTTTCCCTGACATTGAATCTTTTCAGTGTCATTAATAGTCTGTGACACCTGGGTAGTACTTTGTCTACATCATAAGAAATAGTCAGTGGAAGCTATGACTTGTAGTCAGCCTGAAGTTAGGAACTCTTGAACCATAATAGGTAACTGAAGAATCTCTCACCTGATTAGCATTGGTTAGCGTTTTTGAGCAGGAAGCAACAGAATCTAATGCTTGTTCATCTGTTTAGATAATGCTGCACTTAGCCACATCTAGGCCATAGCTATAAGCATTAGTGCCCGCTATAGTTGGCTTAATGACATCAGGATATACGAGCATTGGAGTTGTAAGCATTTATTATAATGTACTAAAAGTTTAGGCTTGAGCAGTTCTCTGTGATCAAGATAAAGTTTTATTTAGCAGGTTATTATTTAACATAAAAATATATTGATACTAGTGATAGATTTTATCATCCTGATTTAAAGAAGAACTTTAGTTTTTATGTAGGAGCTACTTGTAAAAGTTCAAACCTTGTGTACTTAGCTGTATGCCAGGTCTGTCAATCCTTTTATGATGGCAGAACTAATAGGATCCTTAGAGATAGAGTTTGCGAACATATTTATCATATTAGGAAGCAATCAAACCATAATGCTTTAGCGAAACATATATCTCTCTATGGTGATGAACATCATTTTAGGTTTAGAGTTATTGAGTTGATTTCTCCTAACATAAGAGAAGGGGATATCAAGAATCACACCGAATACAGAGAAAATAATTGGATTATTATACTTAGGGCGGATAGGGGTCATGGCTTGAATGAAAGGGCAACAATAAAACCCTTACTTAAAAAACGTAGAATACCCAAATAGTCAAAATAACCCAGATAGGTAGGGAAGTACTTATATATCTATATATCATGTTTTTATTTGTATATATACATATTGTGCATATTGATTTTCTGTATGTTTTTAGTTGTTAGGATGTATGTTTTGAGTTCTTATGAGTTAATATTTTTCCATGCACATATGCACTTGCTATATGTATACCTTTAAAAGTTTGTCAGTCTGAAGAAGCTTTTAAGCGAAAGCACCTACTGGATGTTTTGAGACAATAAATAACGTATGGTTTTAATTCTTTGTGGAACTTGGTTGCTTCATTACAATTACAATAATTCTGGAGATTACCTGCTTTTTCTGTAACGGAGCATTTGTCTTGTGGGTGTGTTGCTGTGCTTTTTTCATTTACATTATTTTTTTAGATCAGTATATATATATATATATATATATATATATATATATATATATATATATATATATATATATATATACTGTTTTTTTAAGTAGATCTGGTACCATTGGTGCACCCATCTCATTTTGTTCAGTTATGATTTCTGTTACACCAAGGCTTTGCATTCTTCTGAGTTATGCCTTTACTTTAGACAGCATGTGGTGTGGTACTTTCCTCGGGTAGGTCAAGACCTATGGAACACAATTCAGTTTTATTTTCATCTTGTTTTTTGGTTCAAAATTAAGCAGACATTTTTTTTTTCAAACATATCGACACTGATTTTGTTTATTCTGGCAAAGAGGGCAATATTGCATGCTGACAGCTAGATTATTTATTTATTGACCATCTAGTAAATAAACCCAGAACTCAGACATGTGCACCTTCCATATGTGTACAGACTATAGAGCTACTAATTTCAGTTTTTACTTCATGCAACTGCAGACTCTTTGAGAAATTTCTATAGGTAGTATATGGTATATCAGTAACACTGAATCCTGTATCAGTCCTGAAACTCATTTTGAATTTCATGAATAGAGATTTTCACTTGCTATTCTACTTCATTATTAGACATAATTATTTTATCCAAAATAAAGGAAAAACAATATTTTCAGTTTTATTTTCAGAGGCAACATCTTTTTGTTTTACAAAAAGTAGAAAACACAACAAGGCTGTATGAAGAACCACTCAAATGAACAGCCAGCTGGTGTAGACTTCTTTAATAATACCATAAAAAACACAAACGCTCAAGTATCATACGTTTTCGTCTGCCAAGACTTCATCATATAAAAAACTCCAGTTAAACACCCTATTTTAAATGGTTAATCCATATAAAACATCCAATAAAATTGCACAATCAATTAATTAATGTTTTTTTTTTTTAATTAAAAGAACATTACCATAGAAAATATATTGTGCAACAAATGTCTTCACCCAGTTGCCAAAGTTCAGTATAGCAATAAAGAATATCCCTGGAATTCAGCAAGCAGCCATGCAGAGACTGTTCCTATACAGCACAGCAGTACAACTTGCATATTCATGAAGGTGCACTGCCTGTGCTGTTAAATGGACTTTGAGCGGTGTACAAGTGCAGGGGTGTGTCTGAGAGCAGAACTCTCACAATACACATGCCCCTGCATTCCAGAATTTCCTTTCGGCAATTAAAATGAGCAAGAATGCTCATAACAACTCCAACCTGTCAGGAAAACAAAAGTGGTCAAAGGCAAAAGGGGCAAATGTCCCACCACAAAACAGAAAGCTGATAAAAGTACAGGGTTTAGCATTAGCAGGGATATTCTGAAGTATATAGCTAAAATAACACAAAACTTTTTTTTTATAACTGCGATAAAGTTTAAGCATAGCTGCGCGGGTGTGCCCGTTGCTTAGCTATGCTTAGTCCTGCTTAAACAGCACAACAAGTTAAATAGCAAGAGACATCATACATAAGCAGTATTGCAATCTTGTAGTGGTTAGAGTGTATGCTTTGCAAGTAGCTATTTCTAGTTCAATCCCCACTGTAATTAATTCACATTTTAAATGTGACAGCAGTGCATAAACAATTTTTTTGCATTACCTACTAAATAACATATATTTGTTAATTGGAGTACTGCATTAGGTCCAGATGTGAGGTGTCAGTTTAATAAAGTTGTGAAATCCCCATATAAACAAAAGTGCCCCATACAGTGTAGTCATACATGAATAAATGTAATGAAAGCACATTGGGGGATGTCAGGGACAGCAAACAAATTTATAATATGTAATGAATGATGAATCAATGCCATACAGCAGATAGTCTATAAAATGAAAAATAAGCAAATCTTAGCATTGCACAGCTCTGCTTACCAGGTGTAAGCATTGTGTAAATATGACTGCTAAGCAATGAGTAGGCCAGCTAAATGGATTTGCCCATTGGTAAGCAGTGCTGAACCTGCCCCTTTAAGCAATGCCAACCTTGGCTAAGCAGGATTGCCCGTAGCTTAGCTTAGCTCAGCAACTTCAAAACTGTCCAATCATGGCAAAGGGCAGGAAATCAGCCATATTTAAACCCCACAGGCAGGATTACAGCTCATAACTGGTTGCAGCTTCCCACTGTAGGCAGATTGGCTGGAGTCGGATAGGGCATACACTTCCGTGCACAGCGCTTGGGAATACAGGAGTCCAAGGTCATGGTAGGTCTCCTGATAAAAAAACATGATGAAAGACTGCTGCAGAGCCAGTACCAAGGCTCTCGATATAAAGTAGAAGCCTGTGACCGTCTCGCCTGTGACCTCACCAGTGACACTGGTATCCCTCAGACTGGTGAGCAGGTAAAGCACCACTATGCTGACTTGAAATGGAGGAAGAGGGAGCTCTTGGACCAGTGGTTCCAAGAATCAAGGCAGAGGGGCGATGTCCCAGCAGTGTGTAAGTACTCATACCAGTAACTGTTTAATAATGTCCAGCCTGTGTATATGATGGATAGATATGGCTAAATATTTCTGTATTTCCTTACAGCTGCAGCTGAGCAGGCTGTGAATCAGGAAGCCCATGCAAATTGACTGCAAAGGCGGTGGCGCGAGGCTGGTGAGTAACAATCCTGCTTGTAGGAGTCATACCAAATAAATATAAAAGTAATAGAAAGTCACCTGCCAATATAAAAACTGTTTTGTGTATGGGTTGTACTGAATAAAGCAGACAATATGACAATTATAGTCCCATATAGGTCATATTTAAATAAAACTGTAACTGCCTGGCAATAAAGCTCTAAATCCTGGACTGGTTGTATTTACTCTGGTATTATATGGCAGTTTTAGTGTTGCATTCTCTGAATAGTAATGTTGTATTAACCACTGTTACCCACACTGTGCTACATAATAAAAATGTCAAGGAATGTCTGTATAAGACTGATGTAACTACAAGGTCAGATTGTACAACTGAGAGAGACTTAGACAGAAAACACTAAAGAGGTAGACAGCAATATCCAAACAGCACACTCTGCTGAAACTTAAATTGCTGTATTTCTATCAGACACAGCCATGGTTTGAATTCTGGGAGTGGTAGTAAGCTGTATGCATAATCATACCTCTCAACTGTACACATTTGTTCAGAATTTATTTTCTGCCTATCCTGCTGGCAAATCAGTGAGATGATCTCAGATTTTTAGTCAGCAAATAATGACATACATCTGATTTTCAGACCTCAAAACCTTCAGAAAATGTATATGAAAACAAACCTGTCACTCTAGCAGCTCTCTAAGTTTATGAGAGCAATATTCAAAATATGTCCCTATTTCTACCCCCATGTTGTCCAGATATGGCCAGAGTGTATGAATTAACAGATTGAGAGGTATGTGTATAATATTAACTCAGAATCTGGGAATATGTGTGGAAACAGGTAGTGTTAACAAACATTCCCTCCACAGGTCTGTCAGATAAGAAAATGTGCCTGTGAATAAAGATTGAAGTCCTGGACTGATAATGTTTACTCTGACATTGTATGGCTGACACGTAGCATTCAGTAACACCTGATATCAGAATAGTACTGTTGTATCAACCACTGTTTCTCACACTGTGCTACATAAAAATATGTCTAGGAATGTCTGTATGAGACTGTTGTAATTACAAGGTCAGATTGTACATCCATGAGAGACTTAGACAGAAAACACTGAAGAGATAGACAGCAATATTCAAACAGCACACTCTGCTGACATTTAAATTGTGGTATTTTTATCAGACACAGCCATGTTTTGAATCCTGGGAGTGGTAGTAAGCTGTATGCATAATCATATCTCTCAACTGTACACATCCTTTCAGAATGTCCAGATAATTGGGTCATATATTCTGCCTGTTCCCCTGTCACTGTAGCAAATCAGTGGGATGATCTCAGATTTGTAGTCAGCAAATATTGACATACATTTGATTTTCAGACCTCAGAACTTTCAGAAAATGTATATGAAAACAAATCCTGTCACTCTATCAGCCCTCCAAGTTTATGAGAGCAATATTCAAAATATATCCCTAGTTGTACCCCATGTTGTCAGTGTGTGCAATAAAAGATTGAGAGGTATGTGCATATTTTTAACCTGGAATCTGGGAATATGTGTAGAAACAGGCAGGTAGTGTTAACAAACATTCCCTCCACAGGTATACCAGGTAAGAGATGTAGAATTTAGCATTAAGACAGTTGAAGTATACACTTGTTTAAAACATACCACTGGCCAAACCAAGGCCATAGGGTAGTGTAATAATTCCTGCACCTTAATGATTAGAGCAATGATCATTAAAGTTGTGAGAACTACAAGGATATATAAGTTAATTGATATCTCTCTCTCACCCCACCATATCTGCAACAATAATCTAAATACACAAATCAATGGGTATGTTTACACGAAATCTACTGTTTGGACATATGTCCTATTGTTCAATAAATATTGAAATGTGTTTTTATTAATGTTCCATGTTGAAATACTATCATTGGTAGCCTGCTGTTATCAATGTAACCTGCATGCCATTGTAAAAGCCACTGTGGTTCCATATATGCATGTGTTCTGTTTGCTATGCAACTGTTCCAAATCTGGTGTTTTGGGTTAATGGGAATATCTATGCATGCTGTTATAACTAATCCTGGATTGTGTTGACTATTACTGACCACATATGTTTTAAAACTGCAACACCATAGCACGTTTGGGAAGGCAGTTCCCAGCAGACCCTCCTCTCCCACCTCATCTGGCCATGGTACCAGGCTCCAGCACATCTGGGACTCACCCAGAGACCTCCTTGCCTGCTGGTCCTGCACCACCTTCAGGTGAAACCGCCTCAGGGGATGGGGCCCCTGGGAGTGGGCATGGACAGTAAACAGTCACCTGTAGTCAGGTCAGGGGATTGGTGCATAGTGAGCTCTGAAGGAAGTTTGAAGATCTGCTATGCCAGCTTGAGTGCCTCTGGGCACATTTAGAGGGTCAGCCTGCCCCTCCTACCCAGCCCCCAGCACAGCCACCTTTGGGGCTGTGAAGGTGCAGTGGTGACTGCCCATGAGTGGGGACCTCAGTCAAATTGTTTCCATTTGGGGGCTCATGGG